>NC_056725.1:1898874050-1898924050 GCF_019279795.1 Protopterus annectens
ATCCTTGGATCTGGATGTGAAACCCTTCATGATGAGGTGTGCAAGGTAGAATGTTTTTCTAACCACTTTGGCAACGTGGGTGTCAAATGAGAGGTCGCTGTCTACTTGGGTTCCTAGGTCTCCGATTACTTTTTCCGTACTCAGTGGGTTGCTGTCTATGTGATAATTTGTGGGTACTTTGTTTTTTCCAAAAGAGATGACTATACATTTTTTTGGCATTTAGTTTAAGGCTGTGACTATGGCACCAGTTGTCCATTTCAGTGAGGCCTTTTTGTAGGATGTGTGTATCTCCTGGTGCATCGACTATGGCGCCTAGTTTGCAGTCATCTGCGAACGTTGTCAGCCACAGCCCTCCCATGTTTGCTTTAACATCTGAGAAATAAATGACGAACAAGAGGGGTCCCAGGACAGATCCCAGTGGGACACCACTTGTGACTGGCTTTGAGTCAGACATTGCTCCAGCGATTTTAACTTTATGGGTTCTGTCCTTTATCCAGTTTGCAACCCATCTAGTGACATAAGGGTTTACTTTTAAGCTGTTTAGCTTATCTATGATGCCTGAGTGGGGTATTGTGTCGAAGGCCTTAGCCAAGTCCAGGTATACTGTATGGACTGCTTTGCCCTCATCAATGGCTCTAGTGAATGTTTCAAAAAAGTCAACCAGGTTTAAAAGGCAGGATCTGCCCTTTACAAAGCCGAACTTGGTGGGGTCAAGCGTCTGTAGGTTCCCTATGTCTCCGTTTATGAGTTCCATAATGATTCTTTCCATAGCTTTGCAGACCAGGCTAGTCAAGCTTATGGGGCGATAGTTTCCAGGGTCTGTAGAGGCACCCTCCTTGTGGAGTGGGACCACTGTTGCTGTACGCCAGTGTTCAGGTACATATCCCAAAGTAAGACTAAGGTTAAATAGCAATTTTATGTGTGGGTTTAGCTCCTCTTGGAGTTCACGTAACACGCACCCCGGGATACCGTCAGGTCCCATTGATGCTGTGTTCTTTGCTTTGTTTAGGGTGGCTCTCACTTGGACATCTGAGATGACAGGGAGATTACATTCAGCTGGGATAAGTATTTCTTCTTTTGGGGGTGAAGGAGGCGAGAAATTTGCACTGAACCTGTCAGCCAGAATGTTAGCAATATCTGTGGGTTCAGTGTATTTTTTGTTGTTGTGAACCAACTCTGAGCATATCTGAGGGTTTCCGCCCAGGTTTCTAACATAGCTGAAGAAGGCTTTGTGGTTATCTTTAGTGTCCTTAGCGATTTTTCTCTCAAAGTTTGCCTTGGATGTTTTTATGAGAGAACGTAGTTTTCTGCTAATGATGATCAGAGATGTCTTCCCTTCATGGGATTTCGCTCTGACGTGCAGTAGCTTCCTTCTTTTGTTATACAATTTGTTTATGGCTGAGGTCCACCAGACAGGATACTTACTTTTGGTGGAGAGGGACTTGGATTTGTTTGGGATTGCATGATCCATGCATTCTTGGAGATGTCCATAGAAAGCATTTGTGAAGGATTCGGCATTGTGGGATGTGATATCCACTGGCACAGTGGGCTTAAAGGATACCATCTCAGTCTTAAGAAGAGTGAAGTCTGCTTTTGAGAAGTTTTTCACTGTGGTCTTTTGTGCTGGGGGTGGAGGTGGGATATGTATATCCAGGGTGATTAGTTTGTGGTCATATCTCACTAGTGAGGGGAATACTTTCGGTGTGGATTATTTTGTCCCCATGTTTGTGATGATCAGGTCTAGTATATTATCTCCCCTAGTGGGAGAGGTGACTAGTTGTTCCAGTGCATTTGAATTTCTGAATTCCAGGAACCTTTGGGCTAGGGTATTAGGGCTAGAATAATGTACCCAATCTATGTTTGGGTAGTTGAAGTCTCCCAGTATGATGGTATTTTGTGATACATTCATATCCTCCAATGTCTTCAGGAAGGCTGAGTGGGGTTCTTGAGATTGGGAGGGTGGTCTGTAACATGCTACCAGTTGTATAGCAGTTTTGCCTATGGTTAGTTGCACCTGTATGGTCTCTGATGCTTCATGTGTTGCTACTAACCTGGAGGTGTGGGTGTCCTTTATGAATATGGACACTCCCCCTCCCTTTGTGGTTTGGCCTGGGTTTTGGGGCCGAAAAGCATGATACAAGGTATAGCCTGGTAGTGCTGGGGTGCTCTCAGGAGCCTTGAACCAGGTTTCAGTTACTGCACAGACGTCGATGTTCTCCATGCTGAGGAGTGCATCAAGTGTCTGCATCTTGAGGTTTAGACTTCTGGCGTTGAGCAGCATTACCCTTAGTTTTTTTCCATTTTTGTTTTCTAAGGAGGTGGGTTTGTCTTTTGAGCCTTGCCTAAAAAGGCACTATGGGGTGGCAAGAGCCTTAGCCAATATCCGGAAGCCCAGTGGTGACAGGTGTAAGCCATCCCTTGCGAAGCAGCGTGGCTTGTCCAACATATCATCCCAGGCAGACAGACATTGGATCCCCTTAGAATGACACCAGTACTTGAGCCAATTGTTAAAGCTGATCATCTTGTCTTTGTATTGTGGTATCATTCTTGGTGAGGGCAAGATGCTGCTCAGGGTCAGGGTCATACCAGCCTGGGCTACATAATCGGAGAGCTCCTCTATGTCTCTTTTCATGTAGTCCAGGGAGGTAAGTATCAGGTCATTCACACCAGCATGGACAATGACGGAGTCATATTTGTACTTGCTTTGGAGGGACCTGAGTGCGTGTGTTATGTGGCGGATCCTAGCTCCCGATAGACAGCTCACAGTCACCTTCTCCTTGTTCAGCCTGGTCAGTGGGACATCAGTGTGTCTGACTATGGAGTCACCTATTACTAGTGTATCAGGCAAGGTGTTTGGCCTTAAGGGCTGCGATTGGTCGACACACTGATTTATTGAAGTATGCGTTGCATGTGTTTTGTTTTGAGGTGGTGGATTTTTGGATGTCTGCTTTGGGAGCCTCTGTTGTTTTGGTAAATTTTTTATTAGAGCCTCTGAGTATGTCTTTGTGTTTTTATGTGTTTGGTTTGCAGTTGTGGTGGGTCTATGTTGGACTGGGATTGTTGTGTGTGTGGTTGCCATCTCCTCCTGTCTGGTCATGCCAGCCCTGAGTTGAGAGAGTTCAGCCTCCAGTTTGGCTATATAGTTGCATCTCTCACATGTATTTGTGTTTGTTGGGAGGAGGAGAGGGTTGTCTGTGTACATGAGACAATTGTAGCATTGTCTCAAGATGCCCAGATTGACCAGCTGAACTGGAGACGATGCCAGTAATCTACCACTCGACATGCTAGAACAATATAAGGGAGTGGTATACCTTTAAGGGAAGTGGGTATTCACAGGGGTGGTAAGTAGATGTAGTGCTTTACTTACTACGAGAATGCTTACTTAGTAGAGAAGTATTGAGAACAAGTGCTAGGCTTATAATACAGTGAGTAGTCTGGTTTTACTAAGAGTAGAGCTTCCTTAAGGGAAAATTTGAAGAACAGACTTGGCGGAGCCAGAAAAAGTTTAACCTTGTTTAACTGGTGCTGCGCTATGCGCACGACCGCGCAAAGCCATGCAAACGCGGATTTTAAACAGTGAACTACAAAAGAGCTGGAAATGGTCCCAAACAACCAATTACTACAGCTTCTTGTGCTGAGGTCACTTCCCCCAAGGACAGGTAGGCTGCTCAAGGCTCTCCACTCCCACTGGTGAGCAAAGAAACTTCCTTCTATCCAAGTAAGGTAATGGACAACACAGGAACTACACCACAGCCCAGAATACAGCAATGCCTGTAAACTGGTCTAAACTAGTCGAGGAAGGCGGGAAAACAAGGATTATTTTTTTGTTTTTTTAGTAGAAACACACAGAAAATGCAGAAACAATGATAAATAAGTTACACAGGCTAGCATACTTTAGTGGGCAGCCTCCACAGTTAAATTAAACAAACAAACAAGCAAACTTTTGATCAAATTCGACTAAATGTAACTTTAAGTGCAGATTTTAAAATAATGCAGCAATCAGTTAAAAAACAGTTCAGGCTAGTTCAAGGTAAGCTACAGAAGCTATTTTAAGTGAAAAAAAAGCAAAGATACTTAAATCCAGAAGGTAGTCACTTTTCTGAGTTCCCTGCTGCTAGGACCACTCTGTGTCCTTATTATTGTTTGTGTCTTTCGGCTTTTCCGGGTTAGGGGTCGCCACAGCGGAACTCAGGTCCGCTAATGATTGGTAGTTGATTTTTACATGCCAAGTTACCAGCCCTGATGGGCAGCCTTCAACAAAGGTATGCCCATTCACGCATGTCTCCACACAGAAGACGCTCTAGCTGAGAATCGAACCGGACAGCATCTTACTGTGAGGCAACAACGCTACTGCAGCACCACCACCACATCTGTGTGCATATTACTATATATATAAAATATATTTATATTTATTTATAATAAATAAATATTTTATTTTGTGACATTGCTCCCCCAAACTCTATATGTCTAACATAAACCTTATGATAGCAAAAGAGAGATAGACAGATAGACATTCCCCTGGATTCATTAACCTCCCATGCAGGACTAGTTTAGTCCTGCATGGATGCACCCATTTAGGAGCAGGATGGCAGCGTGCCATGCATAGTAATGAAGGCGAGCTGGCCGAGCTCCTAGGCTTACATGGAGCATGTACGAGTGCAGAGGGCGTGTTTAAGAGCAGAGCTCTCAGAATAAACATGCCCCTGCAATGTAGAACAGCAGAAGCTGTTAAGAAATGACCGAGATCGCTGATAGGTGTCCTCATAACCCCATCAACAGACCCCCATGTGTACAACAGCAACAGGGCATATTAATTAAAAGAAGAAACCCTTTTATTTCTTTTAAAAATCTGAGTAAAGCTAACCGTAGATGTGCGGGTGTGGCTATCGCTTAGCTATGGTTAATGTAGCTGAAATAGCAAAAGGAGGACTAAAAGCAGGATATGTGCAAATGAAGCAGAACAGCAATATTGTAGTGGGCAGAGCATTCGCTGTATATATATCTAATGACATATAGATGTATGGATGTCTGCATATGTATATATCTATATGTGGAGCAATCAGTCCCGGTTCGAGTCCCACTGCAGTACATACCATTTCCATGTCAAATCACTGTTATGGTTAATATATTTAGTTTTATAACCTAATAAATAACATATATGTGTGAACTAGAGTAGTAAGCTGTGTAATGAATGATAACCCCATACACTTGTCAAATTCACCACCTCCCCAAGAACCAGTAGACTATTACTGTCTAAAATAGATCATAGTAAGGATAAATAAACCTGAGTAAGCAGGAGAAAGCCTGTTTGCACAACGGGAGGCAGTGCTAACACAGAGTAAGCAATAGTGAGGCTAACCATGTGTAAGAGTATCCCACCGGACGTTAGCAGTGCTTACCGTCGTGTAACCCCACTGACAACTGCATAAAAGTGCTTCAACCACTCCATATCCAATGGGCCTCATTCTGGCCAGCAACAAATTAAACAGTCCCTGCAAGGCTCAAACCCAGAAGCCTGCACACCATAGCCAATGTGATATACCACTAAGCCTCTGCAGATATACATAACCCTAACGTTTCCACAAACATAGCATCCAGCAATACCATTCAACATTACAGGACATGTAGCTAAATATGTAGATGTATGTGTGTGTGTGTATATATATATATATATATATATATATATATATATATATATATATATATATATATAACTAAATAGATATATACCTATCCCTTTCTGTAATACTTATGTATATATATATATATATATATATATATATATATATATATATATAGACATATATATATATATATATATATATAGACATATATATATATATATATATATATATATATATATATATATATATATAGACATATATATATATATATATATATATATAAATGTCCACATATAGATATATACATACATCTATATGTTGTTAGATATATATATATATATATATATATATATACAGCAATATATATATATATATATATATATATATATATATATATATATATATATATATATAGATAGATAACTAACTAAATAGATATATACCTATCTCACTCTGCATTACATATGTATATATACATACATACACACATATATATATATATATATATATATATATATATATATATATATATATATATATGTGTGTGTGTGTGTGTATGGATCCCTATCACATGGTCGACAGGCCATATGATCGACTTTTATTTGGTCGACAGTTCATTTGGTCGACAAGCAGTTTTATGCCCCACACCCCCCCCCCCCTAACTATATATATCAACTCCAGGGTTGCACAACATTGGGGGGGGGGGGCAAATCTGCCTGTTGACCAAATTAATTGTCGACCAAATAAAAGTCGATCAAATGGCTTGTCGACCATCTCAGGTAGACCCATATATATATATATATATATATATATATATATATATATATATATATATATATACATATATATATCTATAGATATGATACAGCACATAAGAATGACATATATGACCACAGGCACTGCCAATTGGGGTGAGTGGGCTCAAACGACATACGTGTTACATGCACCAATATCCCCCCCAGGCAAACAGGTGAAACATACAAACACACAAAAAAGTAAACAAACCACTGCATCCCAAACTACAGGTAGGATACTACCAGTGGGAGAAACATTGTCGACCCGCTAAGTCTAATCTTGAAATAAAGACAGGAATGTCCCTTGTGGGATAACCCAAAAATTGATGACTATTTGGGTCCCTGCCATTACACAGATCCGCAATGGCAGGGCATGTATGTTCTCGGACTACATGGTTGGGAAAGCTTGATGATCCATGGGTCAAGACAATGTACTTGATGGGTTCTGAGAATTGGAGAGTGGGCAGTGTGTAGTGGTGTGGTTAGACCCAACCTGCACCCAGATAAAGGATGATTGTTGCGGAGAAGGAGCGGGGGGAACGATGGGTTTAACATTATGGGTCGAGGCGTGCAGGTGTTGGATGGAGCAGTTCTAATTGGACTGCCTCATGGATGTAAGCAATAGTGTGAATTGGGCAGAGCATTTGCCTAACGAGCAGGCATTCCTGGTTTGAGTCCCACTGCACCACAGTCTATTTTACATGGCAAAGCACGTTATAACCAATTTTGTTGTTGCAAAACCCACTAAATAACACCAAATAACACATGGTTGCAGCTCCCTACTGCAGGTATGTAGCCTGGTCTAATTGGCATCACAACTTATTATTGATGTCCTCACCCCCACCCAGGGGTTTGAGTGCCCAAATCTACCTCCAAATTCAGTGTATATGCACAGTTGTTGCTGTAGAAGAAATGGCCAGCTATGGACCTTCCTTTCAGCCTTCCTGCACATCCCTGGCTATTTTTTCCTACTGCCTTTCCCTCTTTGTGCCCCTTTATTCACCACTGTCCTATCAGCCCCTTTTTCTTTTCTTTTAAAGAAATTAGCATGGGGCAAGCGGGAGTAAGCACTGTTAAGCAGCAGTAAGCAGGTTTAAGCCAGTTTGCATGGTGGTAAGCAATGTCTACACTGGTTAAGCAATGTAGAAGCTAACTGAATGTAAGAAGCTGTAACCGTAGGTTAGCATTGCTTACCCTTGCACAAACCAGCGCAAACCCACTTACAATTGCTTAAAAGTGTCTTAGTCACTCTGTATCGAACAGCTCTCATCCTGCCCAGCAACAAAATAATCTGCACTCCCAAGTTGCAATCCCCAGACCCTGCATACTATAGTCAAAGTGAGTTACCACTAAGCCATGGCAGATACACATGCAGCAGAATGTCAAACCTGGGATGTTGGTTCCGCGGAACCAGTAGATGAGGTTGGGCAGGTGTGTGAGCAAACTGTTGCTTCTCAAACCCCTGGCAGGATGCTACCAGTGGGAGAAACAGTGTAGACCAGCTAAGCCTAATCTTGACACAAAAACAGGTCTGTCCCTGGCGGGACGAACCAAAAATTGTGAGTCAATCTGATGTTTACACGTATCTCAAAAGATGAACAAGGCAAGGCTCATATGTACGTGGACTAAACAGATGAAGAGCCTGAAGAAGCTTGGGTTGAGACAGTATACTGGATGAGTACCGAGATGTGGAGAGAAGGCAATGTGTGTACGGCTGGGCTAGCAACTGGAGAATGGATGGTTGCTGTGTACATGGAGCTCGGGGGTGTGGAGAAAGGAACCATGGGTATAAAATTATGGAAGATATAAGCAAATAAAGCAGCACAGCAATAGTGCAGTGGGCAGAGCATCTGCCTAATGAGCAGGCATTCCCGGTTCGAGTTCCACTGCAGCACAGTCTATTTTACATGGCAAAGCATGTTATAACCAATAGTTTTGTTGCAAAACCCACTAAATTACATATATTTATGAACTGGAGTACTGCACAAAATGCACATATGAAGTATCAGTGTCAGAATGAATAAGGCACTAGTAAGCAGGTGTGTGAGTAAATATATTAATATCTAAACAGATACAACGTATCAATAGATGTAGATATATATATATATATATATATATATATATATATATATATATATATACATAAAAATATATACATATATATATATATATATATATATATATATCCACACATCTGTAGATAGCAATGGTAGATTGAGAAATACAAATATGTTCACATGCACCGTTAATGGGGTTGAGACGCCCCAAACAATATACGTCATGTACGAATAGGCATACCCCCCCACCACAGCCAAATACATCTGCCCTGCAATACAGTAAAGTGCTACTGATTCCATAAGTGGGACCTGACATGACATGTGCATAACATGTAAACAGTACTACAACCCACCTGTAAGATGTCAGGCTGGCATTGGTAACATATCATGCAGTATAGTGTGGCTCCCATAGGAAATGTAAAATATGGAAGCTATCAACATCCCCAGGATACATATACACAGACACATATATACAGATACAGATATACACACACACACACACACACACACACACACACACACACACACACACACACACATATATATATATATATATATATATATATATATATATATATATATACATGTGACTACACAGACATATGCAGAGATATGTACAGTAAGATACATATGTAGAAGGTGTACACAATATGGAACAGCCACTATGCCTACACTTCACACCTGAACAACTGGACACTGTATGGGCCACCCATACAATTACAATTGTCACCTGCAACATATACCCACAGAGAGGTCATAGGAAAAACACCACACACAGGTGTGCAGAAATGGAAAAACTTTATTTGTGTACTATTACAGTTCTATATGCCATGTCATATAACTGTGCAGACACTGACATCCATATAAACACAGTAATGCAACTATGAAACAGTGATACTAAGACAGTAGCCTGAAAAGGTTCACAACTGTCACTGTCCAGGCCAATGCCTTCATATTGTACAATAGTAAAGACAGACAAGGCCACAGGATACCAAACAATCAACAGTATGTAATACAGGTGTATAGTTCAGCAGCCTCCATCTACACTCTGTACAAATTCACTAGGTGTTGAAGAGTTCAGTTGGCCAAATGGGTTGTAACTGTTACATAACAAGGCATAACAGACACCATCACAAGCACACTGACAAAAAGAACAGTCTTGTATGGCAGGAGGCAATAGGCCTGCATTAACCCATTGTATGTGAGTAATGTAAATATAGGTGAAGTATATGGTACTGTACATGCAGATACCTTAAGGCAGCTCACCCTGATACCCCCACATTTTGTAACAGCCAAGGTCAGTTATGGTGCATCCCCCCCCCCCCCCCCCGACTCAATACTACAGGCCCTTATACCACTGTTACATACACTGGCCTCTGGAGTGCATAAGGGCACACATTTATTTATTTATTTATTTTTTATTTTACATTTGTTGACCGGGCTAGTCTGGCTGGATACATGTCCATTTTCAGCAGATGCCCGAGGAGAAAAGCTCCACTATAAGCTAAGAAAAATTACAAAAAGATATAAATCTAATTATTCTAAGATATAACTACAATCAGAGAAAATAGAAAACATTGGAGTGAGGATAAAGTCAAGCAAATCAAGTTAAAAACATGCAGATAATAAAATATCACATAATTGTGCAGAAAGTACATACTTAAAAACTAACAGTAAAAGAAATAGAACTAATGAAGTGCAGGGATGAGAAAGAGTGGAGAAGACACAGGTTAGTCAGGTGTACTACAGGAACAAAGCCAATGATTTTGGAAGTATTGTTTAATTTTCTGTTTGAAAAGTGGCAAGGATGTAGTCAAAGTTATGTCACAAGGTAAGAGGTTCCAAGTTCTACCTATTGTGTTACTGAAAAGGGAATCACCTGCTGTATTGTTTGCCTTTATAGTTTTTGTCATGAGTTTACTAGATGAGCGAAGAGAGTTAAGATTGTTGTAAGGGATTAGTAGTTGTGAGAGTATAGGGGTATAGTCAGGTTGGTATAGTATATTGTGGGCAATAGTGAGTTGAGGAATAATAATGTGGTTTTGAACTTCTAGCCAGCCTAGTTGTTTTAGGTTTATACAATGATGGGTCCTAAAGGGGTTACTAGTGGCGAAGCAAGCTATATTGTTATAGCAAGTAGCAAGTTTTTTTAGATTGGTTTTCTTTAGGTTAGTATAAATTGGGGAAGCATATAGGAGGGTAGATAGAAGGTGAGATTGTGCAATCTTGGTTCTGGTTGTTGGGGTTAGGAAAGGTTTGATACGATATAGGGAACCAATTTTTCTGTTAACTAACCTGATGTTGTTGTTAATGTGCTGGTCAAAAGAGAGATTATTGTTGATGGTTATTCCTAATAGTTTTGTTGTTGGATCAGGAGAGATGATAGTACCATTATTAGAGAGAATGGAGAAATGTAAGGGGGGAGACCGAGTGGTGGGGGTGAAGAGGAGAAGTTTTGTTTTTTTGGCATTTAATAGGAGAAAACGTCTAGAGAACCAAGTTTCTACAGCATTAAAGGTAGTTTGGGTTAGTGAGATCAGCTCAGTAGAGGAAGGTGCTGAGCAGATGAGGGTAGAATCATCTGCATATTGTATGCAGGTTGCTTGTGGGATGGAAGTCTGAAGATCATTGATAAAAAGGGAGAACAGGAGTGGACCAAGAATGGAGCCCTGAGGAACTCCGATGGAAATGGGTAGTAGTGATGAGATATGGTTATCCCATATTACGGCTTGCTGTCTGTTGTTAAGATAAGAACTAAACCAATTAATGGCGACTTTGTCACAAGAGAGAGAATCAAGAATGTTTAGTAGGAGAGAGTGGTTGACCATGTCGAAAGCTTTGGAGAGATCAGTGAAAAGAGCGGAAGAGAGTGTATTGTTGTTTCGATTTTTGTTGATAGTGTCTACAAAGGAAAGAAGGGCAGTTGTGGTACTGTGGTGAGGTCTAAAGCCATGCTGACAGGTTCCAATTATATTGTGAAGAGAGAGGTAGTGAACGAGTTGCTGATGAATACATTTTTCCATGATTTTTGCAAGGGGTGAGAGAAGGGCAATTGGTCTGAAGTTGGAGAGGTCAAGGGAGTTACCTCCTTTATGAAGTGGGATTATGTAGGAGACTTTCCAGATGTCAGGGATAGTTCCCTCTTGGATAGTTCTGTTTATAAGTAAGGAAATAGGATACAATTTCTTTGGCAGCTTTCTGAAGGAAGAGAAGGAGCTTGTCAGCAGAAGGGGTGCAAGGTTTCAGTTTGAGAATGAGTTTGTAGATGAAAGAAGTAGGTATAGGTTTTAGAGAGAAGTTGTAGGAGGAGTTAGCTATGTTAGATGGAATATTAGGGTCGTTGGTGTTCATTTGTTTTGCTAGGGATTGGATAGTTTCAGAGAAAAAAGAGTTGAAATCATTAGCAGTCTGGAGAGGGGTTTCAGGGTCAGCGTTAAGGGGGGAAGGAGTTTTTACAGTTCCTGGGGAAAGTAGTCTGTTTACTGATGACCAGAATTGTTTGGCATTGTTATGATGGGTTTCTTGAAGTTTACAGTAGAAATGTTTCTTATCAGAGATTATTGATTTCTTAGCCTGATTTCTGAGCTGGCGGTAATGTACTAAATCAGGGTTTTGTTTAAGGCATCTCCATTTTGTCCATGCTTTGTTTCTAATAAGAATAAGTTTCTTAGTGTTGTTGGTAAGCCATGGGGCTGTTTTGGTCTTTACTCTAATAGAACGTTCTGGAGCATGTCTATTCAGTATGGATAAGAAGGTAGAGTTAAAGACTGAGACTGCCTCCTGTAGGGGGAGAGATTTTAAGCAATTCCAATTACATGCTCTCAGTTCAGCTTGAAAATGTTCTAAGTTAAAATGTTTGGTAGAACGGATTAGCCTTGTATTTGGAAGGTTTGTACATTTTGACTTTTGTCTGGTAATGTAGGTTAGGGAGTGGTCGCTGATTTCATCTGGCATAGTACCTATTTTATACTTTTTGTTGTCTTTATTTGTGAGTATCCAGTCTAAGGTGCTCTCTTTCTTATTGGGCTTATTGACTCTTGTGGTTGAGGTAATATTTTGGGAAAAACCATGCAGGTTAATATGAGATGAGGGATTATCAGCATTGATTGTGTTCCAATCAATGTTGACATCGCCTAGAATTATGGTTTCTTGGGGATAGGTAGAAGAAACCCAACTAAGAAAGTCTTCTAATATTGGAATGTTATTACCTGGGGGAAGATACAAGCAAATAATGTAAATTGCTTTTTTGGCATTAAGTTGTAGTTTAGTAATGATGACTTCTATTTTGCTATCTTGGTTTGGATATGTTGGTTGAGTAGAGATGTTAAGTTGATTTTTGTACAGTATTGCTACTCCCCCACCCTTACGTTTTAAGCGGTCTTGTCTTACTATGTTATAACCTTGGGGTATTATCTCAGAGTCCTTTGTGCCTGGGTTTAGCCAGGTTTCAGACAGGCAGAGAATATCAAAGGAGTGGATATCTAAGAGGGCATGGATGAAGGGTATTTTCTTATTTATGCTTTGAATATTAAGGTGTCCTATGAGGAAGTTATTATTGAGGTTTGGTGAACAGTTCTGAGGTGGAGGGTAGAAAGGGCCAGGGTTGGGGTGGATGTCACCATCTTGTAGTGTTGGATTAGCTGGTTTAGTGGAATATTTGCTATTTAGAAGTGTTAGAGGTTTTATTTTTTTATCAGATTGTCGTAGGTAGGTAAGGTGATGTAATCTATGGAATTTAGATAGATGATAGCTTGGGGTGGACGTAATATTGGAGTATGATGTGAAAGTGAGTATAGTAGAAGTGTGTTTATGTGAGGAGTTCTGAAAGTTGTTAAGTGAGATTTCAAAGAGAGTGAGATGGTAAGTTAAGAGAAGGGTGATTAAGAGTAAGAATGAGAGTGTAGACATAGTTGGTGTGAAGGGAGTCATTATTATGTAGTCTGAGAGGAGAGGAGGAAAGAGGACTTGTTCAGGGAGAGAGACTGAGTGTGTTGAACAAGAGGGGGAGAGTAAGACTGTTTAAGAGTAAAGGAGGGTAAGTATTGGGTTCTGAAAGGAGTGAGGAATGATTTGAGAAGTGAGGACTGAGGAGGGATAGGGAGAGAAGTAAGAGAAAAGGAGATAGGTAATATGAGACTTAAGGTAATAGGGTAAAGAAAGGGAAAGGGGGAGTGGAAAGTGTGTGTTAAGGTTTGGTAGTGATTAGGCGGGAAGGAGAGGGATAGGATGGGAGGCAATAGGGGTGTGGCTTCAGAGGTATAAGAGTAGGACCCCTGGGGGTGGGTGGGAATTGGGGGTAGGGAGGGGAGCGGAGTGAGCCCACAGGGCGAACGGAGCGGGGCACAGCCACTAAGGAGAGATGAGGAAGGAGACAATCAGCTAAAATAGGTAAGGAAAGTGAGATAAAAATGAAGACCAGTAGAAGGGGTAGGAAAGAGGCCAGAGAGCACCAGAGATAAAAAATGAGTGGTAAGAGGAGGTAAGCGAAGAGACATCCAGAGGGAGCAGAATAGAAGAGGGTAAAATGTAGCAGAAAGGGAGGTTACTGAGGTACAATAGTAAAGCTAAGAGAGAGTGTAGCACTCTCTCTGTACATGGGTTACACTAAAACAATACATGTACATGGATGTAGCCATGTACATTGTATTGTTTTAGTGTAACCCACATATATATGGCTCCAGCACCACTGTATGTGTAGGGGATACAATAGCAGTGGACTGATAGCAGCAATGGCAGTGTGATATACACACAGCCCGCTACAGAACAGCCCCTGACAGCATGTCATATGGGCAAAGCTTGGTATGTAGGTGGAGGACAGAGGCTGGAACACAGGCCCATATGTGGGAAACTGTTCCCATAAACTAAGCAAGTTGCTGGTGTTACAGGATAGTCTGCAACCTACCCTTAGCCAGGGAATTGAGGTTAGAAACATAAATGGATGTAGCCATGTACTGATAGCACTCAACACACACACTCTGCCAGTGACATATCTAACACAGGACCTGTGTGGTGGACAGACAAAACATGATAGGCACACCTCTGGCCACCAAGAGGATAGGCCTGCAGTTCAGAGCTATGCAGACAGACTGCATTCCAAGGTAAACTAGTATGTACACACACACCCTGTAACATCAGTACTATACAAAGCATAACACAACTCTACTCAAACTCTGACTGTATTTCTGGAACCTCCTACAAATATGTAGCTGGCCTAAGTGTGCCGGTTCCCCTGGAGGAGGTACTGCTACCTGCTGTCTGTAACACTGATGCCCACACACAGGAAGGATGTCCATCACACAGGAAAGGTAAAGGGACCACTGACCACAGCCACATGTTGTAGTCATTTATAGTAGCTGGTTGCCATGACAGTGGTAATTGGAGGTGCTACACAGCAAGCTGCATGCAGTTAGTATGTGTAGGACACTGATTGGTGCAGAGGCCATCACCTGATCAAGTGTATCACCTACTAAAGCCAGGCTGCAGTCTACCCCAAACAGCTCAAGCCAGTCACAGGATAGAGAAAGCAAGCAGGAAAAAAATGGGAAAAAAGACAACGCACAGACCATTTACAGCTAAAAATGCAGCCATCTATGCAGCTGCCAGTCATTAATGCATACTTCTCACAACAGGTATGTGAAGTATATGTACATGTATTAGAATGTAGTACCTGGTCCATAGTAGTGTGATAGATGATGTGGAATGCTTTATATGTGCCAGCAGGTGTTGTTGTGATGATGGTCAACTGAACAACTGCTATGGACAATAGTGTTTGTCCCTGTGGGTAGAGGGCCATAGCTGTTAACTGTGCAGGTCAGCACTGACAGGATGTAAGCCATTGTAGTGTGTGTTGTGTAATGGGGATTATGCATATGATGTGGCCAATAGCTGG
Source organism: Protopterus annectens (assembly GCF_019279795.1). Taxonomy (NCBI): domain Eukaryota; kingdom Metazoa; phylum Chordata; order Ceratodontiformes; family Protopteridae; genus Protopterus; species Protopterus annectens. The sequence goes on from NC_056725.1 coordinate 1,898,889,415, forward strand.
TGGTGGAAGTAATGCCAGTATGATGGACATGTAGTAGCCATGGACCACCACTTGGCAGGATACCCAAGTGAATCCGAAATGTAGCATGGTGGAATACCATAGGTGTGTAACAGAGTTACCTGCATACAGGTCCCACATATACCCCACCAATGTCAGGCCATGTCCATATGTGGCACCTGTCCGTGTTGTAGCAAGGCAGAACAGTGCAGCTGTGCAGGGAGGTGTCATGAGATTGTAGAGATGATGTCTGAATGTACCCCACATATAGATATGCATATGTGTACATATGTCACAGATATAATATCTAAGGATAAATGTATATCAGCATGTATGTCCAGAAATATACATATACCCATGTGTAGACATATATATATATATATATATATATATATATATATATATATATATATATATATATATATATATATATATATAAAGTCACATATATCTACACACATATAGATACATACTGATATGCAAATGTCTACATCTGTACAAATACACACACACACACAAACAAATATGTATGGAAAGATATGTCCCCTATATCACTACCACAGTGATGTGTGCTATGTGTGAGGCAGTAGCATACATAGAAATACACGCAGATATCTACAGCTGGCAGTGTGTGTACCATGGATGGGTATGTCACGTGTTAGTCCCGTCCTTGCACCACAATGCCCCCGCCATACCTCTCAACCTGGAAACATCAAAAATCTGGACAAGGCCCATGTAAAATAGGTACAAATCTGTACGCTGATTAATGTAAAATTTGTATACATAATCCCACCCACTCTGATGGAATTATGGGATACCAACTTTCAAACGCAAACTGAAGAACAGATCCAAAATATAGCACCAGAGGCCCCCTGCAGCCATTCCAATGTCCCATTACCTGGCTATTTCACCCCATTTACCATAAACACTAATGTGTGCATACTGCTTTACTTCTACAATGATTATTTGGATTTTATTTTTACATTTTATAGCACAATGCACAAAGTTAAACACTAATAGATATCTGCTAAATAAAGCAATACTGGCTCACAATGAAAATAAACTTGGTATTAAAACTTCTCTGCCCTTGAAACTCACATTCATTGAAACAGCATTGAAACCCACACCACATCCAAAGAAAATGCATCTGGCCAGTGGTGGATAAAGATTACCTCTGGGCTGTTTTCAAATCATAGGCCCCTTGCACACAAAACAAGAAACATAAATGAGTCTTTTGATACACCTTCCTGACTTTATTAAATTATATTCCTTGTATAATACAGCACACCTGTTAGACTTAAGTAGAATGCATTTTAAATTTATTGTTTAAACATATTTCCAGTAGGCAATGAAACAAAATGCATGAACCAATAATGACAAAACTGACCTATTCAGAACATTTCCATCATAAAAGTCTACTTCCACACACACAATCACATTTTGAATTTATTGTTTGAACATTTTTCCAGTAGGTAATGAAACAAAATGCATGAACCAATAATGACAAAACTGCCCTATTCAGAACATGTCCATTATAAAACTCTACTTCCACACACACAATCACATTTTAAATTTGCTGTTTGAACATTTTTCCAGTAGGCAATGAAACAAAATGCATGAACCAATAATGACAAAACTGCCCTATTCAGAACATTTCCATGATAAAAGTCTACTTCCACAGACACACTATATACACACACAGTTCTTGCTGTAATCATATTGCTGTATTATTTATTTTACTGTACTTCATGTAGTTACATTGCAATTTACATTAAAATATATTTTCTGTTATGGTCTGCATCTTTGAACCAGAGTACCTACCCAGTTAACAAATGTATAAATGAAGAAATAAATCAGTATTAGTTTTAGTTAGGTTGTGATGAACACTCAGAAACCCTAATCACGAATACAATGTCAGAAGGTATAAAAACCCTACAATTTACAGAACTTTAAGTGCTCACATATTGTGTATGCTACATGTAAACAAAGGACTAAGAAGATACACCAGTAGTTTATCTGCCTTTCATCATGTTATAGCTCCTTACGATCTGCTAGGACTTTGGTTGTAACTGCAGCACAGCGAACACCACAGTCAAAGAAACTTCTGAGCTAAGATATTAGAAGGTATGTCAACTGTATACTATTACCGTGTTATTGCTATTACAGCCCGGGTTCTACCTGAAAAGGACACAAGTGCCAGTGCACTTAACCAGACTTCCTAAAGTTAAGTAAACAAATCTGATGGGCAACACAGCATATCCCTGTCCAGCTGTGATGAAGCTGACTGTGCTTACTCCGGGGTGCACTCGAATGGTTTAAAGCAACTCATTGCACCTTAGTTAAAACTAAAATCAATACACCATAAATAAACAAGTAACCCATAACGTGGAATATGACTGACAGAGGAAAAAAATTTCACCTTTCAATCAGAAATTCAAATACGCTGGCATAATTTGGTTGACAGTGAACTTTACTCCCTCCTGAAGCAGTTGATTCTGGACTGGCACTACCATATTTTAAGTAAAGAAGGAGGGGAACAGACCCCTACCCAGTAAATAAATCAGTAATATTTCCCTTTACAGTAAACAAATTGGACAGGTTTGCTTTCATAACAATGAATTCTCAAATTGCTGATCGCATTAGAATAAATCAATATCAACTTCCACATTTTATATTGAAGACCACCATCACTATTATAATAAAGAATACCCTGAAACATGTTCTCAAAAAATGCAATCAAAAGCACGCAATAAAGCTCTGAAGAAGACCTCTCTCAACACACATTTTAAAGTTATTCGCAGCAACCTTCAAACATTTGCAAACCGCACTTTTCTGCAGGAACGGAACGATAAACAGCAAAAGCAGATATGCATTTATTTTTCATTAGACTACTTAAAAAACAACAACATAGCAGCTTAACTTTCATGTATCACACTGCACAGCATTCACACATACACACACACACACACACACACACACACACACACACACACACACACACACACACACACACACACACACACAGACACACACAAAAAACAGTACCTTTAGACGTCAAGTCTGTGCAGTTCCCAGCAGTTGTTTCTCCTTGCAGAAATAAAGTCCTGTTCTCCACAAATAGATCCATAGAAGCAATACACAGCAGACAGTACTCCATTCCCCATGCAGATAGATCCATTCCATTCAAAACAGCCGGAAATTGGAAATATGTGGACGTTAGCCCTTGAACTCAATTCTGACTGGCTGACAGAGCTGACGTCATTGCATACATGATGATGTCAGCTCAAAATGTGAAAAAGAACATTTCAAAACAAAAACCTGGAAAAAAAAATCGGAAATGAAGGGGTGCCACTTGGGAATCATGGCACCCCATCATTTGATCCCCAAACCTCGGTAAAAACCGAGTAATTCAGTACGGTTGGAAGGTCTGGCCCCTGCCTGTGAAGTATGCAATGGGAATATGGGGAATAATGGCAGATACACACATGGAGGTGGTCAGGATTGGTAGATATAGAGGACAGTCTACAGCGGTGGTATGTGACACATGTGGTGGGTAAACACCGTGGATGGTGTGTGTGGTCCATGATGTGGACGCCCCATGCTCCCCAATATGGGCACAATGGGAACAAAGCTTCCACCAACTGCCACTCACAACAGCATTCCACGTCCTGAAGGTGCCAGGTCTGGTGGCTGAGAAGGAGGAGCATGTTGGCCATGTGAATGTGTAGTGGGTGCCTCAGACTGATGTAGCACATCCCTCATGTGTCTGTGGACCCTGGTATGGAACAGACCCTAGACCTGAACTCAGGGGACAGGAACATGTTGGTGTGTGCCCTGAGGAGGGTGGGCCAACATCCCCTGGGTGGTTCCACCTGATGGTATTGCTGTAACAGTACACGAGGAGGCCCCAGGTTGGCACACACATGTGATGTGGCCAGGTATCCTGGTCAGATGGGTGTTGAGTGGTGGATCAGCTGGACAAATGGACATATACACGTTACTGTGTCACTATCATAGTACATATGTTGGTAGTAATAGTCTACACAATCCCAGTACATGTCCAACAGCATGCATAGAAACCCCCCTACAACACAGATTGTAAAATGTGCAGCAATCTCAGAGCAGCCATACCACTGGCATATATATAACCATAGTGGCCCTGACAATGTCATGCAAGTGAATAGTCTGTAACAGGCCAGCAATGTTAGTGTCCACACAGGCGACATGGCTATAATCACATAGCAGAAGGTGTGGTACACTATACAGTCTGTCCAAACAGTAGTTAAGCTGTAGCCATACGTAATGAGTTGTGTGTATAGTCTGTTGAAGCTGATATGGTGGGGGGTGACAGAGATGTGTATTATGAACTGTGGTAACCTTGTCATATGAGTCGCTCAGGCCTGTTCCCATCCCCATGTTTTTCAGTCAAGATGGCACACATCAGGCTGCTGGTGTATTCTGCAGAGGAGAATGACGTCATCATAAGCTACATGGTTCAGCACTACCAGGTGCTGTTTGGCAGGACAGCACAAGACCAGCAGGAGCAGACTGCCCCGTAGAACGAACTCGTCCACAGGGTCAATGATGTCGGCCTGCATAACAGCAGTTATGAGCAGGTCTGGCATCATTGTACTGACCTGCTTCACAATGCCCATCGCCATGCTGCTGCAGTCTGGGGGGATCACCTTGCCACAAGGGGGGCCATGCCATCCATCCCCTCTGACACGTGTGGAGGAGCTCCTGGCCAGCCTCATGGCACCTGCCTGTCTAGAACACCATCAACCACTGGACCCCTTTGTGGAGGTGGGTGTCACCCACACACCAGCCGAGAAGCATGCAGGTAAGGACAGAGGGCACATCAGTAGACCACTGTTGTGTAAATATCCACAGTGGTACAGGTAGATCATGCATATCTGATATGTCATACAAATATTGTGTTGCTACATTGTAATGATAAACAGATGTTCAGATGTGGTAGTATTGTGTGAATTTACGGTTGATGTATGGTAGTACTGCACCCAGCCTGTAGCAGTACCACAGGTGTGGCCACTGACATTGCATCTCTCACCCACTTATGTAGGTCCCTCTGGGGTAACAGCAAGGCTGCAGCCTGAAGCTGGTGAGTATGTCTTATTTAGATGCATGCCAACACACTGGACATGTAATGGTGATGTTATATTCCATGCACACATCTAATACACCTAGCCTGAATGCATGCTGTACATGTGCATGTATTGTTGCTGAGAAATGCATGGTTTCACAGGGGCAAACATGATGGGGTATTGAAAGGGTATGTCACACACCTGCATGACAACTAACATCCTGTCATTGTGGAATGTGTCCACAGGGGGTAACATACTGTTGGTAGACATAGGCTACAGAAGCGACATGTTCTGAACAACACCCATATACAGTGCAACACCAGTATACATGCCTGTAGGGCAATGCCAACTGCTGCTGAGATACACTATGGCATACGGCATTACAGTAGTCCACATTATCAGCTGGGTCTAAGTTGCAACATGTGGTGTTCAGTGTATGGGACACTGCAAGCTGACACATATGTGTAGGATTTACCTGTCATACATCTGCATAAATGCTGAGGGGGGTCTCAGCATGAAACACCAGTGCACTGCAGCAGGGATCCTAAGGATGGTAGGAATAGCTCTATCTGTATATAGTCAGGTCCAGGACCTGTGGCAGCCATAACCCTACCCACACTGCAATAGTGGCAGCATTGTGTGAACACCGTGGGATGTGCACATGAGTAGACCTTGCAATCATGCAGAATAGAGGGACATGTGTAGGGTATTCTGAACATACACTGGCAATTGCAGAAGACCCATGCTGTTATACCCCTGCCATGAGCAGTGACTGCTGTAGTACGCACAAGAGGTGTGATAAACTGTCATGTTAAGGGTATGCACACATATCCCCACATGGTGTGTATGCATTGTGGTCAGCAGGTGCACACCTAACACAATCTGTAGACACTGCATGTGAAGGTGCAGGACATATGTTACATACCAAGCATGTGTACAGCTAAAGTCTGCAGTGCTGTGGTCCCATGGCAGATCACGAATGTGTGTGTAAAAGCAATAAAGGTGTGTACATCCCCCCCATAGCCACAGTATGCTCTGATGGTAGTCAGTGTAAGCATTTCTGCAGTGGCCCATACATGATCTATTGATGCTGATAGCTGTAAATCAGGCATCAGGCATTCACCAATGACAACACTCCACATATCATCCCAGATATGTGTTGCTGAAACACATAGGGGCTGTGAGAGGTGCAGCTGCCATAACTGACACTGTACTACACATTCCGCAATGGGTTGGACACCTGTGAGTTGTGCCGCACAGTACATGGCAGGGTGCAGAACAGGTGCACAGCAATAATGTGTACATGGGTGCAGAGGTATCCAGGGGAAGGGGCATCACCTAGTCACAGCACATGCATCATACACATGTATACTGTTGCTAGCATGGTGTGAGTATAGCTGAACTGCATGATTTTCTGCACCATATGTTCTGCATTTTGGCAGATGGGTAATTGGAGGACTGTGTGTACGATTATTGTGCAAACTCACGTGTGTGTGTGTGTGTGTGTGTGTGTGTGTGTGTGTGTGTGTGTGTGTGTGTGTGTGTGTGTGTGTGTGCATCCTGGTGGTTAGTTAGTTTGCCTGCAAGGTCACTGTGGCAAAGTGGTGGGAGGTAAATGTTTGTATGATGCGTGTGTGCATCTGTGCGTTTGTGTGTGTGGCCATGTATGCACATGTGTGAATGTGGGGTGTTCATACAGCTGTACCCCCCTTTGGGATTGTGCAGTACATGGACATGGAGTGCCAAATTGCACACCAGGAATACCTGTCATGTTCTCACAGGACAGCAAATAGTATAATATGGCCTGTAGCTTGGATCAGGCAACCAGAGGAAAGGTAGACCCCAGGTACACACTTAATATTGCTGTCAGCGGAGAGGTCACCTACAGCCCATGTATGCAGCTCTACAGATGCATTGAGGAAGTAATAGTCAACACCAGGGAGTGTATCCACATATTACAGCTGAGACATGATGGGCCGACGGAGCGGCATATCCGGCATGTACTAAGCATTACATACACATGACACACCAGTAGGAGCTATTATGGGTACAACATAGTAGCCCACACATATAGGGGCCATGCACATCATTCTGGCCATACAGAGGGTGCATACCGAATGACAGCATTGAGACTATGTTACTCCACTACACACAGGTCAGGCAGGTAATGTAGTAACAGGCCTTATGTTGTGCCCATTTGTGTGGACATTTAGAGGACTGTGATGTTAATTAATAGTAGCAATTTGTGTATGTTAAGTGTGATGCAGGATGGCGTACACATGGACATATATGTGGGACTGTCTGTAAAGTCATGAACAGGTAGGTAGTATGGAGATTTTGTGTGTGTGTGTGTGTGTGTGTGTGTGTGTGTGTGTGTGTGTGTGCGTGTGTGCGTGTGTGCGTGTGTGCGCGTGCGTGTGTGTGAGTGTACTGTTAAGTAATGCTGTACAGGTTTCAAAGTGCTGTTATTGTTTTACTCCACAGGTGGCGAGGTGGGTCAGGGTCCCTCCTGCACCCAATCTGATGTAGGTGTCCATACAGACACCGATGATGATGATAATGATAATGGTAAGGTACAGATGGGGTTGTCAGGGGCCGACACTGTGCCAAAATTTGACATCCCCCTTTTAGCCACCCCACTCCCGCACACAGTTACAGTGCCTATACACACCCCAGCACCAGTGGCCATAGCAGAGGGACATCTGGCATTCAGTGGCAGTGCACAGGAAAGTGTGGTAACCATGCCTACTGTGTGTAATCACAGCAGACATAGCCAGATGTCCAGCAGGCTGCCACATAGGCAGATGTCCCAGGGTGCTCATGGTAGGGCAGCTGGACATCATGCCCATGGCATAGGCAACATAGATACAACCAGCAGAAGCATGTTACAGGCTGTAATGGTGGTGCAGGCATGTATTGAGCATTACACCAGACAGGGCCTTAGGCTGCAAAGGGCTGCCCTTGCATTTGTAGGCGACAACCTCTGTGAAGTGGCAGCTGCCATCCATGCTTCTAATGAGCAAGTGGATAGATGGCATGATGAGATGATGGCCCTCATCAGCCATGGTGTGTCTGTGCGTCAACATGTGGTGGGGATGCGGGAACACCTGCGTGGATGTGAGTCAGCAACACCAATACCTGGCACTCAACGTGGGCATGCTAGGACACCAAGGGGCTCCCATAGTGGCAGTAGCAGCCCCAGCAGTGTGGGGGGTGTGCTGACAACACCACACTACAGCAGGCCACGTGCACGTGGTCCTGGCCAGTCCCAAGAGGGATGTGGTACCAGTGGACAAATATCATCAGCAGGTGAGAGTAGCACTTCAATGCCTGTACCTGCACATGCCCATGGAACCCCTGGTAGCACAGTCCATGTGTCCATGGCCAGAGGCAGTGAACTGCACACCCTGCCAAGTATGGTCTGCAGCTGTTCATAAACACCTGTGTAGGGCTGCCATAAGGCAGAACTGTGTGCATGCATACCCACACACTATGCAAACACACCTAGAGCAACCTCATACGTCAACACACCACATCACCTCAGCCAGCTCCCCGTAGTACACCTCTCATCCACACACATGGTGTCAAATGTATGGCCCACCCTAGGCCTCTGGCAGACCAACACCACACCCTGTGCATATGATGATACCTGTGCCCCATCCGTGTCATCCATACCATCGATGCAGGGAAAGGCTGATAGTTTCTGATGCACATGGTGGCTGTACACTACTGTACCACAGTCCTGCAGTGTAACATGTTGTAGGGTGTAGAGTGTGAGGCATAATTGCCAGGTAGTGTAGCTGTCCAGCAATGATGCCGTCTAGCTGTTAGTAACACTGCTTGGTTGTGGTCTCTAAACTGATATGCAATTGTGTTGTAGGTGTACATGTGTCAGCACAAGGATGCCCTGTGCATATGATGATACCTGTGCCCCATCCCTGTCATCCATACCATCAATACAAGGACACACTGATATGGTTCTGATGCACATGGTGACTGTACACCAGTGTACCACAGTCCTGCAGTGTAACATGTTGTTGGGTGTAGAGTGTGAGGCATATTTGCCAGGTAGTGTAGCTGTCCAGCAATGATGCCTTCTAGCTGTTGGTAACACTGCTTGATTGTGGTCTCTAAACTGCTATGCAGATGTGTTGTAGGTGTACATGTGTCAGCATGGGGATAGTCTGCAGTCATATTGAACAACAGGGTATGTCACTGTGCTGACACCATGGTCTGGGGGACAGTCAAACACATTTCACAGGTTACTATACCGGGTACTGCCTGTGCCACATGGACAGGTGGCCCTCTGAGGCATGTATACCCTGAGGCATGTATACCCTGCAACCTGATGTAGACCCATTCACATACATACACACTGTTACTTGCCAACACTGGGACTAGACCCCTACCTAGCAATGTCGTGATACTGATGTGTGTGGCCTACATTGCACAAACACTGCCTTAACCACTCTGTATCCAACAGACCTTGTTCTGCCCAGCAACAAAATGAGCAGCCCCTGCAGGTCATGAACTCAGGGCCCTTTACACTAACATCACGACACATGACCACTACACCTTGACCACTGTGGGGACAGCTGTTGTGTTACCAATATAGCTGTCATTACCAAAATTGAGTGGTATTGAACACTTGCCTTTATGTCCTAGATTGTGTAGTCCTTGTCATTAATATGACTGTTGCATCACATATGTTGTTTTATCATAATGTACACATAGCAGATACATACGGTGGGATACATGTGCGTGGGTATATGCAACCGTGACATTTACTCATGACAGGTATATGGTTGTATAAATATAGGTGTATAGATGTCTACATGTACATACACAGGTATACACATACATATGTCTGTATACACATCTGTATAGTGCTACATATATATGGCCATGTGTACACCTCTTCATATGTACATATGTATACATATATATATATATATATATATATATATATATATATATATATAATATGTATATAGCTATATAGGTATGCACATCTTATGTGTACAGATATGCCTAGTTATGTTGGTATATATATATATATATATATATATATATATATATATATATATATATATATGTATATATATTTTCATACATATCTATACCGATATACCTACTACTGTCGATATATCTGTAGCTATCTCTATGTATATGTGCATATGTACCACTTTCTAATATGTGTAGACATATATAGCTCTGTATATGTATATATCTGGGTGAGTATATGCATATCTATGTACATATACATACCCATCTATATATGCTGATATGTGTAATTATATATATATATATATATATATATATATATGGATGATTATATGTACAGATATTCTCACCATATGTCCTGGACACAGAGTGTAGGCCTACCCCAGCCCCTATAGTCCCAATGTTGTAGTGCAAGTGGATGTCAGGTATGTATAGCAGGTACATTGGTAGACTATTGCTACTGTAATTGGGATTGTCTTCACAGACATGGTATGTGTGTGTGGGAGGTCACATCTGCTTTCCATGTGTGTGCCATTGGCTATTGACAGACATCCTAAGGACATCCTGGTAAAGAACCAATGCTAGCAGGTAATGCCCCCATGGACTGCAGCACAGATATTGGCCAATATATGTGGACATTCTGAAACACTCCTTACAGTCCAGAGGTATACTCAGAATCCCTTAGTGCTAAACACGTGTACCATGCATGACAATATGGATGTTAACAGCCATGAAGATGGGTATAACACATAACGACTGGTATACATATGCCACCATAGGTTATGCATTCACACACCTCTGTCTGGCCTGACACATAATAACCACTGGTACAGGGGTGCCATGGCCACATACTACCCACTAGATATTGACATACATCTGTACAGCATCCCACTGCTTTGTCTGACATTCATGACTGTTAAGGGAGACCCGGCAGCAGTTCATCCAGCAAGTATCTCCACATGACATCTCACTGGATAAGTACACTAAACTGCTAGACATGTTAACAATGCACTGTGCAGGCTACCGGCAGACTGGCTCAAATCTGGCCAACATTTCCTATATGGAAATGTACATGTACCTGCATATATAGCAGGCTCTGTAGGCATGTCATACCACAGGGTAAGATACACCTGTGTGAAGGTGCATAACCACATCCAATGTGAACACAGCCACAGCCACATATGGTAAGCTAGCATAAAAGTACAGTATATGGACTATCTGTTCAACACTACCCTCATATGTGTCACTCACACACTAACCCTACATATACTGGGCTACTACACAGTGTGGTCTGTTGTCTTTTGTGGTATGGGACATGTGTGTGTATGGCCATACAAACATGTAAACCAATATGGTAGCATACAGTGGGGCAGCATGTAATATCAGATAGGACAGGACCTATAACAATGACATCTACCACAGTCTGTATACAGGCTAAAGAACATGTTAACAATACACACCCTGTTGACATTCATCATAGTTACACAGACCTCAGTACTGTACAAACAACCACAGAATGTCCTGGTAATGTCATCAAATATTACCCGTACTGTACATAACATGTGTAGCAGTCTGATATCTCACTGGCTTGCTATCAGCTGTGAGACACTAATGATGGTGTACAGCAGATATGCACCTCTTAATGCATGACATATGTGCAAAGGTTGACAGAGTTGTGGCTGGAAACACATATACAGGGCCAATATTGACATGTTGCTGTGATAACCTCATACATGTACTGTCGTAACAGGGTTTGTTGACACATGTGTCCTATGAGGGATATGAAGTCAGTAACTGTCACGGTTTTCACCATCTACAGACTGCAATCCTCACAATAACTTCTGCAGTTCACAGATACGTGCTCTATGGGTAATGCATGACAGCAAGGGCACAACACACTGCCCAGTCTGCAAACGACCCTGCAGATGCAGATTCCTCATAAACATAGAACTGACATGGCAGGTATTACAACATGTAGGACAGCCATATCCACACACACACTGTTAAACCAACATTACTCCACATGCAGTATAGCAGCACTTACAGTCTGTAGTCAGGTCAGGCACATCCCCCTCCTGTGTGTTGCCCTGTTTCCACAGTGTAAGTTGTTAGAGGTAAATCCCCAATCCATCTGAGATGCTGTTCGCCAAACAACAGATCTAGTTCCTGTCCACATTGGATGTAAAGGGCCAACACCAACATGATGTCCCTAGATACTGGAGTGTGTTTCCATGAAATTGGCTATTGAAATGTTACCACAGCTGTTCCACATGCACTCAGCTAGAGGAGGACTGCAATTGGTGCAGAGTCCATCAGTTGATCATGATCATCACTTACAAAACCCAAACTGCTGCCTAGCAAAGCAGGTGTACATCCCACATCCACCAGAGAGGGTGTGAGAGGGGCAGACAGAGACAAGGTATGTCAGGGAAGGTGTGGGTGAATAAAACTTAAGCATGCTTGTGTCACACACCTACCAGCACGGGGTTTCAAACACCTGACCAAGTATGCATAGCTATCACATGTGTATGTAATTATTGCATGCATCACATGGCTTACATGTTAGTGAGCTGTCCAGATGTATATTTGCTGGTGAGTGACATCTGCAACACTGTTGAGATACAGTAGGTGTAGCACACGAGCCTGTCCACATGAACAGGTGTCAGCATTAACACAGCCACACTCTCTAAGGGACTCATACACTTGCCACACTTGGCAGGGTAACAAATACACTTTCTAACCAGTTACTTTGCCACAATACAGTAATGCATAAGTATCAATTGGCCCACAGAGGTTATCCTGGGGTTCTATGGTCAAAGGGTATGTGAAGGTGTCTGACATTAGAGGCCATGCTTGAGTATGCCAATGGGGGTGGTATTGGGTGTAAATTTGGTCGGAAGCATCATACACCACACACACAGACACAAGGTGCTAGTACCAGCTTGCATGTGTGCATTGCTTCACGGGTGTGTAGTGGTTGACAGTGCCAGATGGCTGTACAAGGCTAGGTGAGGGGTATACCTTGGCATCAGGCCACATGAGAATGCTCTGCATTATGACTAAGGGGTATAGTGTTTGCAATGGCCCACACATGTGGGTATGGTATTCACCATCCAGTCACCTGGGTTACTATTGTGCATGGCCAGTGCTGTGCAATGCTTGCCATGTATGTGTTCTATATGCCATGACATGGACGGTGTTTGGGATGTACACACATCCCACATTCATGTACAGTGGCATGAGGAAGTGTACCTGGTTTGTCTGGCCCATGTTGTGAATGCAGAATGTTACCATCAGATGCGACAGTCCCGCCCTCATGTGGTGGGCCCAAGTAATAGACAGCAGGTTGACTCTGCACCTACATTGATAGCAGGTATTCCCTGGTGTCAGTGCCATCTGTCCATACAGGGCATGTGTGCAATGCATGGTATGTCCTTTGTGGATCACATTTGATGGAACCACATTTGTTGCATGCGTCCAGTGGGAAACATACTGAAGGCGCACTGTCTGCAATTATGTGCCTATCATACTGATGCTCAGGGTGCCATGCCCTCTGTAGGCCACTGCATTCACACCATAGTTACTATCAGTCGCCAATATGCAGTGTACTACACACATATTGGCTGTTGCCTTGGCATGTGTGTGTTTATGAGACATGGGTTGAGAGTGTGCTCTGGGTAATACTGGGGTTGCTAACTGTGATTGCCTGGCCTTGATGCCTCTCGGCTATTTCACAGCTGTTATCCCTGCACACTGGACATTGTGATATGTACTAGGGCCACCATATAAGAAATTTGCAAAACCCGCTACACATTGGGCCCAGGTGTCACACACGCACACCGACCTCCACACAGGATACAAGATCCAAGCACACACACACACACACACACCTGTCATGTCCAGGAGTAGAACCCCTACCTAACTAGTTTTTCACATGACAGCACTATGCAGTTATAGTACACACTACAGTGATTACTGCAGTTCTCTTTCCCCAAAGGTGTATATCACATTGGCTGACATCAGCAGGATTACCAAAGTAGGCAATTTGACATGTACTGAGTGTGACTAGCCTAAAATGCATTGCTCCCTACACAGACAGTGGAACACACACAAAACATCCACAACTGACATGTGTGGGTATAAACAGACGTCTATAACACACTACAGTATGGAGCTGTTATAGGACGCACCACAGGAATTACTGGAGAACTCCTTCCCCAAAGGTGTATAACACATTGGCTGACATCAGCGGGTTGCCAACGTATGGCAACTGAAATGTTCTGAGTGTGACTAGCCTCTAATGCATAGCTCCCTACACAGACATTGAAACAAACATAAAACATCCAGAACTGCCATGGGTGGGTATAGAACCCTACCAGATTTCTGAATCACACTGCAGCAGTACCAATTTATGGCACGTGCTATGGAGATTACTGGGCTACAGCCATCCCAGAGGTATATTTTGTGGTTGATGACATCAGCAGCCTTACCAAGGTAGAGCATTTAAATTGCAGGGGGGTATGTCTACCTTAACATGCATTGCCTTCTACACAGACACACAAACACACACAGTTGTTAAGGCTGGGGTTGGAACTCCTACTTAACTAGTTTATCACACCAGACAGTTACGACATGCACCACAGAGATTACTGGCCTATCGCTTTGTATTTCACAGTTGATGACATCGGCACACTTGTCAAAGTGGACCATTGGAGGTTGTAGTGTCTGTGAATGGACTCAAAAGCATTGTTCCCTACACACACACACACACACACACACACACACACACACACACACACACACACTTGCCATGTCTGGGAATAGGACTCCTACCTAACTAGTTTATCGCACTACAGCAGTATGCAGTTACAGGATGCGCTACGGAGAATACTGGGCTACAGCTTCCCAGAGGTGTATTACTAGGTGGATGACATCAGCAGCCTTGCAAAGGTTGAGCATTTGAGTTGTCAGAGTGTGACTAGCCTAAAAAGCATTGCTGTTTACACAGACAGAGAGACACACACATACACAGTTGACATGTCTGGGAATAGTACTCCTACCTAACTAGTTTATCACATTACAGTGGTATGCAGTTAAAGGACGTGCTAAGGAGATTACTGGGCTACAACCTTCCCAGATGTGTATTTCTAGGTGGATGACATCAGCAGCCTTGCAAAAGCTAAGTATATGACTTGTATGCAGTGTGAGTACCCTAAAAAGCATTGCTCTCTACACAGTCAGACAGATACACACACGTCATGTCTGGGAATAGAACACCTACCTAACTACTTTATCACACTACAGCAGTATGTAGTTATGGGATGCGCCACGGAGATTACTAGGCTGCAACTCTCCCAAAGGTGTATTTCACATTGGATGACCTCAGTAGGCTTGTCATAGTAGGGCTATGGGGAGGGCAGTGTGTGTGCATGGACCATTACCCATTCATCTAGGGGTTGACATGCCACATGCGGGCACACACAGGGTCATATTTCACAGGTACATGTATACAGTTGCTAGATGACTACTTCCTTGTACAGTCATGCTGCACAGCTGGCATCATGCTGGCTAGAGGCATACGAGTGTACTACAGATCTTAGCTTATAATTACCTAAGTATTAGTGTCTGACTTCCTAGCCTTCACAACTGACATCCCACTGCCTGGCCTGCTGTAGTCAGTCTGTGTAGGCCTGGGGGGGGAGGTTACCCATAGGCCTCATTTAGAGGGCATAGCACAGCATTTTTTGTGTTTGTCTACACTTGTCCTGCTGGCTGTGACTGTTGTTGGGTATGTGCCCCCTCCCCCCGACTGGCATGTGTGAGTCACTTACCTTGTGGGTGTCCCAGTATTGAGGGTGGTACTGCAGAGCTGTCTATGTTGGATGCACATAGTACATTCCCTACACATGGTTAGGCACAGCTAGTGTAATGTTTGGCATCCCTTTTACTGTATGTGAGAGTCAGAGAGAGGTGTTATTCCCTGGGTCCCTTCCATGTCAGTGTATGTGTTATGCATTGCCTCTTTGCCAAGGCCAGTGCATACTGGGCATGCCTTCTTCTGCCTATTGGGGCAGGCTCAGGTTGTTCCTCCTCCAAGTCACTCTGTGCCCATGCAGGCCTTGGCAATGTTGGGGGACTGTGTGGCCGTGCCCCGTGCTGTTCCTGCTGCAGCTGTTTCCGCAGGATCATATTATGTAGCATGGCACATACAAGGACAATTTGGATACATGTAGCTGGAGAGTACTGCAAGGCTCCATTGGATGTGTCCAGGCACCAGAACCATGACTTAACATCCTAAACACACACTCTATTATGATTCTATTTTGTGCGTGTGCTTCATTATGGAGTTCTTGTTCAGGTGAGTGTGCAATTCTGATGGATGTCATCAGCCACGGCTCCAGTGCATATCCAGCATCCCCCACTAGATGACCATGTGGGATGTCCCCATTGGCAAATCCCTGGTACAGCTGCATCAGATGCCAGATGTGGGAATCGTGATAGCTTCAAGAGCAGCCAGCACACAAGTTCATTATTATGCCCTGGGCATTGCACATGACCTGATAGTTGATGGAGGGGAAGCCCCTGTGGTTTATGTAGACCCTACCCTGCTCACTGGGTGGTGTTTTGATACATATGTGCATGCAGTCTATAGCACCCACTACCTCAGGGTATTCTGCTATTTGGTGGAACAGTTGCATATTGCTGGCCAATGCCTCACGGGTTTTGGGTAAATATACATGCTCACCGACATGTGCTGACATGGCATCCAGGAAATGGTGGAGTACCCTGGATGCTGATGCCTGTGAGATCCCCATCATATCCCCAGTTGGCCTTTGGAAGGTACCTGTAGTTAATATTCTTAGGCCTACATATACCTTGGTATCCACTGGGATGGGTTCCCCTCTGTTAGTTCTGTGTGTGAGGCGTGGCTGGCACAGCTCAACAATTTGCTGTAGGAGGTCCCTGTCCACCCTATAGCACTCCACTATCTCCAGCTCATGTAGCCCTTGGTAGGTTAGCCTGGGTCTG
The DNA here is from genome assembly GCF_019279795.1 of Protopterus annectens. Classification (NCBI taxonomy): domain Eukaryota; kingdom Metazoa; phylum Chordata; order Ceratodontiformes; family Protopteridae; genus Protopterus; species Protopterus annectens. The sequence continues at coordinate 1,898,906,547 of NC_056725.1, forward strand.
TACACTCTTCTCCGTCTCCTCACTGTGGGTTGCTCAGCAGCATTCACATCCTCACCACCCTCAGCCTCTTCCACATGTTGTTGTATGATAGCTATTGCAGCCCCTAACATTTTGCTGTTGTGAGTGTTAAAAGTTCCCCACTTGTTTACACTGGTGGTATAGAGTATGAGAAAGACCAGAGGGGTAGGTGTTTGCATAGTTTATAGTAGTGTTCTGGGCTGGGCTGGTCTGCTGCCTGTGTAATTGGCTGGTTCTGATACATTTCATCTACCAGCTAAGCTAATACTCCTTGATTACCTTCCTACAGCTGTTTTCCCTTCCCATTGCCTTCCTGTTTCAGCCCAGGGGCACGCCGCGCAAACAGAGTGCTCAGTTGTGCACACTGCTGCTACTTTCTGGTTTAACCACTTTTTTCATCCTGTACAACACGGTGCACACACCTGCTTAGGCTTTGTAAAGTGTGCTAGGCAGGTTTAGACACTCCCCCTAGCTTACCTGTGCTAAGCTAGGTGCAACCCCAAGCCACAGGGCTCCAATCCACTTACAGTATTCCTGATACACACCCCCATGATGTCACCTACCTCCAGGGCCATCCTTAGCAGAAATGGCGCCCTAGGCGAAGTACTGCTCTGGTGCCCTTAAGCCGCAACCACACCATAATCAAAGAACACCCCTAGAGCCACACCCACAGATGGGTCACTCCCACAGAAGCCACTCTAGTTCTTTCAATTTTTAAATGCATGAAAAATCAGTCATACTGTAACAGATAACTTTCTTGGGTGGCGAAAGCCTGGGTACTTTTTTGGCTAGGCTTGTATAGACCCTAGGGCCGATAGCCTAGTACCTCCTTATGAACCTATATGAATCATATTAATATTAACAAAATTCCAGATAGCTTGGCTGGCAGTGTCACTGTTGCCACCCTTAATTTTAGCTGCTGAGACTATGTCTTGCTGAAGTGAAAGTGATATAAGCATCTAAACTGAAACTTTTTTCAAAAACTTAATTATCAAATCTTTATATCAGGAAGGGGATGAGACTGACTGCAAAATTCCAACAACACACAGGTAAAGACCTTAATTTTGCCTACTGAAAATTTTGCTTTATCTGTTTAACTGCAAAATTAAGAGGAGTATCAAAAACAACAGATAGACAATATTTGTGTGACTAGCTGTTTGTATTGACAACTGTTAGTCACTGATGCATGAGCATAGCTGACAACTTCCACACCTACATAGGTCCTTCTTCAACTTCACTTTGAATTCAGTGTGTCACAGTTCTAGATTATCCACAGTAACTGCAATGTAAATAAACTGTTTCATTTGCGAGCACACACACACACACACACACACACACACACACACACACACACACACACACACACACACACACACACAACACACACACACACACACACAGTAATTCCATTGAAATGCTAGTAATAACTTCTAGTTCTACAACCCTCTTCTGATTTATGTTAGAACTGTTACCAGCCAGATCAAGCCTGCCAAATTTATGTTACTCTTTCACTCTTAAGAAAAAGTAAACCAAATAAAATATGGAAATTGATGGTAATGTAAAGCTGAGCAGAGTGGCTCAGTCAGTGACAGATGTCAACAACTAGATGTCTCACAGCAGTGAGCACCCTTACATCAATCAATCAATAAATAGCCATGAGCTTTCAGGATGAATAAACATCTTTTAAATAAAAGAAGCTGGGTTATACAGTTAGAGAAAATAAGTGTACAGACAATGTACAGTTTTGTTCACAGGAAATATAAAATAAAATGTTTAAAAAATAGATGGTTTCTGAAAAAGTATTATCTGACCAGCTAAATACTCCTTAACTAAAATCTGTCTAAAAGAGTTATTAGATCCTGCTTACCACTATCTGAAAAGTATAGACTAATGGGTTAAGCACAACAGAACAAACTCACTCTTGCAAAGAATCCTAAAGTCCATGGAACAAGCAAGCAAGGATCTGAGACTCCAAAAAGACTGTCCCAAAATGGTTCCTGTAAAAAGAATCTTCACAGCAGAAGGTTCATGCCACTTGGCCTCTGATGGGATGTCTCAGAAAAAGTCATCACTAGAACATATGCACCAACAGCCAAGCTGAATCCTCCTCCTATTTCATTTTCTTGGTGCTGCCTCTCAGAATTCAAATTGCTGACAATAAACTGCACCTGAGTGATCAGGGCCAGCCTTAGCTGAAATGGCACCCTAGGTGAAGTATTACTCCGGTGCCCCTTAAGCCCCACCCACACAATAATCATGTAAAGCCATATAAGCCACACTCACAGGTAGGTCACTCCCCAAGAAAGCCACTCTAGTCATTTCCTTCAATTATTTAAATGCATAGGAAGAAAAGATACCCTGTAATGTAATTAAACTGCAAGTGAAGGACGTGGAATTCTCCTTTAATAAACCTGCTTTATCTGTTTCTCCTTCACACATATTTTACTATAAAAGTCATGTTCTCAGAAAATAGAAGCTTAAGTTAATTTAAACAGTTTAATTTATAAAGTCCATGTAGGCTGTATGCACAGATTTCCCCTTGTCCAGGGCCTTGGTGACTGTCTCAAAGAAGTCCACCAGGTTTAACAGGCATAATTTCCCTTTGAGAAATCCAAACTGAGTAGGGTCAAGTGATTGGAGATTACCTACATTTTTTTTTTTGATAAGGTCCATGATGATTCACTCCATGGCCTTGCAGATAAGTCTAGTCAGGCTAATAGTTCTATAGTTCCTGAGGTTAGTGGAAGCACCACCTTTGTGCAAGGAAATACCAGTGGTTGTTTTCCATTCAGCTGCTACGAAGCCGGTGTTTAGACTACGACTGAAAAGAGTACCCAATGGTGTTGCTAATTCATGTTGGAGCCCATGTAGGATGCAGCCTGGGATGTTATCAGGTCCCATAGATGCTGTGTTTTTGGCCTTATAGAGGGCATTTACTACCTGTTCTTTAGAGATACAAGGTAGGGGACAGGTGGAACAGATGTCACGGGGTACATGTGGCGGTGGACAGGGGAGTGAAGTTTTCACAAAACCTGTCAGCTAAAAGGTTAGCTGTGTTCACATACTCAGTATATGTGGTATCATTAACTGCCAGTTTTGTACAAATCTGGGCCTTTCCTTCAGGGTACGGATGTAACTATAGAATGCTTTTTGGTTGTGCTTTGTTGAGGAAGCTACTTTGGACACACAGTTTGCTTTGGGAAAACTTCACAGGAAGTCTCATTTGCTTGTTTAAGCTGAGGAGGGAGTGTTTCCAGTTTAGGAGGGCTCGCTCCCTCTTATTCTTAGCAAGAGGCAAAGAAATATTCATCAGTTTATTTGTTACCTGCAGCTGTTTCCCTGGTAGACAAGCTGCTGCAAGGACCCTTTTCAGTCATGATCGCAAGCATTTTATACACAAGATGCAGGTAAGGTAGTGCAAAAAGTATAGCACAGTATAAGAAATACACACACAATTGGAAACATTTTGCAATTAAGTATACAATAGTGTTTCTTAAAAATATACAGAAAGGGGGAGCTTGGGTTTCATCAGCCCAATGATCATGCAATAATAATCAGTTATAGTATCACATAACAACAAATCAACCTGTAGTACAAAAAAGATGTTAAGTAAAATCCTTTAATCATGACACTTATTCTTAAAGAGTGTTTAGCAAGACTTGCATAAAAAAAAAAGAAAGGAAAAAAAAAAAAAGAGTTCGGCAATGTGACATGCCATTGGCAGAATGAGAACATTAAACTGCACTGCTTATAGCATCAACAGCTGCACAGAGTTGATTCTTTACTGTAATTACTGTTTTCCCACTTCACAACTACTTAAAACAGTAGAAATGTTATCCTCTTCTGTAACTTTCGGTGAAAACAGAACAAAGTACCTGCATGGTGCATAAGCTAAAAGTTAACTTGTTTCTGTCTGCAGCTAAATTTTCTGTACATTGCATTCCATAAAACACTGCCTCATGTCTTTACAGACCAATACATTTTCAGTATGTTAGTCAACTAATTCAGCCTACATTTGCTTACAACTTCAGCTTCCCAATAAATGCCACTTCTTGAGTGTAATAAAAACTGAAAATGGAAATTTATATCATTAACCTTAAAAATGCATCACTAGTTAAACATCACTATATTTAAGAAGTTTCTGTCTACGTTACTACTTTTATTCCTGTCATGGTATGATGTTCTAAACAGTAGCGTGGTACTGATGTTCTAAACAAAGTATTAAAGTTATACTAGAGTACTCAACATCTCGCAATCAATAATGAAAACTAAACTTTACATTCAACTCTGCAAAATTTGCAACTGAATCCTCTATCTGATACTCATCACTGTACTTTTTTACCACGTAATAAACTATGTGCTACAAGTCTCAACACGAAGACAGTGCAAAAGTGACCATTTTTTCTGGTTCTGGCAACATGAAGCAACCGATTTGTCCAGGTGACCATTTCTTACTAGCAAACTACCCAGTATCAGACAACCAGTACTACACAGGCAATCACCCAAAGTGAGACGTCTGACCAACTTTGCACTCCGCACATATGAAAGACAAAATTGTTTAATACACTACAAAAACACCCATGTCTGAATGCCAGACACCAGATCTACAAACATACACTGCTACACCCTAGCAAGCAAGGCCAAAGCCGCATGGCTGAATTGGTTATGCAGTAGAATGGGGGAGGAGAGACCTATCCCAGCAGTGGCTAAATTCTCAGCACCTCCCTCAGGCCGCCCTCCTGCTCCATATAGCCCACAAAAGAAAGCGCAGTTTGACTAGCTCACAGCTAAATAGGTCACCATTTCTGTGGTTTATATTACCTGCCAGGCCTGCGGAAAATGTTGGCAAATCATCTGCTTTAATTCCTACCAGCCCCACAGACTGACCCTGCAACAACTCCACCCTAACTCCTTCTGATAACACCAAAAAACATTTACTAAGCAGTGGGGAGGAGGGGGAACAGAGCCTTTCTAAACCAAATGTCCAAATGTGTTGTGATGCACGCATGTTCATGTTTTTCCTTACAGCAGACTCTTGTTGTAACGCGGAGTAAAGTTTTTTTTTTAAAGCATCCTCGCCAACCTGCAGCTGTAAGTGGGAGGGCGCTCACCCCCTCCGCCATGGTTCTGACTTCTGGTTACACTTAAGCAGGGCACTGAGAAGAGTGCAAACGTTGTTAATTCAAATAAATACATACATAAAAAATACGTACATAAATTAAAACTGCATCCTTTAAGAGGCTGGTCTGTATGGCACCCTAGGCGGTAGCCTAGTTCGCCTATGCCTAAGGCTGGCAATGCCTACCTCCTAGGCTTGCACCAAGCTATTCCTACTCTTACACTGTTGCAGAAACAAACGTATGACTCACTGTTTAAGTAGCATCAAGCAAAAAAAAAATATGTAATGTTTAAATCAAATCGTTACTCCACGTCTGAAAAAATTATTGCTATACAGCTTTCTTGCTATTTAAGAATGGTTCCAAGTAAACTTGTTTAAAAATTGCAATAGAATTTATTGATGTAAAAACAGATGTAATTCAAAATTACTTTCAAAAATACTTTGATAAAATGGACAGGCTTCTTGCTATTATAAAAACTTTAGTGAAATGAATATAAAGTCCTGATGCTTGAACAAATATTCACTCAAACCATTCGGTGCTAGTGAATCGCACAACTTTCTTTAAATTCAGCAGTTCCTTAGGGGCTCCTATCGTGTGAAACTTCAAAGGATGGTAAACACAAGGCCCCAAATTTCAAACAGCTGTTCAAATGTACTTTATTCAAGCAAAGTCCTTCAGTATTAGTCAGTCACTTAATACTCTTTACGCTTCTGTAGTTTTCCAAGTACGTAAAAAAGAGAAACACCAAATGGGTAAGGTACCAGCCAAACTGTGTAGAAACAAGCCAGTATAAAAAGAAAGTATGGTACTCCACGACAATCGAAGCAGACCCAGAAATAAAATCCAATACTCCTTTATTTCAGAACACGTAACTGGGACATTGTCAAACTCTTATATGTATTACTGTCTGTTAACATAATATTTATACTGGTGTGATAAAATTCATTGTTTAATATCACAACCGCTCCCCCTTTATCCGCCGGTCTAATAACAATCGAACAATTGTTCTCTAGGGTCTTCAGAGCTTGCCTTTCTTCCTTACTCAAGTTATAAAACTCTGGTTTAAGTTGTTTATCAAGCTGAAAGGCAGTTAACAAATCGTTCTTGCGTGCTTTCTCAAAGCTCTCTAACAATGGATGTAGCGTAGGCATATAAGTTGAAGATTTTCTAAAACTATAATCACTATCAACATTGTTACTGTTATCACTATATTGTAAAGACAATGCCAAATTTCTCGTAAAACATTTTACATCAATTATCAAGTCAACCACATCAACATGTTGTGAAGGGATGAAAGACAATCCCTTATTCAAAACTGCTTTCTCTATAGATGTCAATACATGCTTAGATAAATTTATTGTAAGGTCCGATTTACCGGTTTCAGCAATTTCTTCTGAAACTCGTGTTGTTCACGTTGTTCGCCTGAAATCTTCTGTTTCCTCCCCATGTGGTGTGGGCTGCACGACTGCCAATTCATAGGTCGAAACAGAAGTGGAAAAGGGAGTGATGATAGATCACTCATAGTTGTCGCTGATCCAGTTGCTTGTATATTAACTTTCCTTCTAACGACAGGTCTTCAAGAACTGAGGCCTGTGTATCTGGTAGTTAATTACTTGCGAGTAATGTCCCTGCTACTGCCATTGTTGTTCCTCCACTGAGAGGCGGAAGTGATGTCGTATTGGTGGAAGCTGATGGCTGAACAGGATGTACCGTAGGTTGTCCTCTCACATGGGGAGGGGTAACATCTCTGGTTCGAGTGGGTTCCCTCGGCCAAGAAAAAACATTCCCTCTACTGAAATCGGAACAGTCTCTTTCTAAGTTCTTCTTTTTAGCTAACATTAGTCTACTGTCAAGAGAAGTGAGTGTAACTGATAGTTCACCAACAAATTCATCCATTTTTGTGTTTGATATCAACAAACTCAATTCTTGTTCCATTGTACTGATTTCACTGCTAAGATCATTTTCTATCATGACATATTGCTCTATCAAAAGTTTCATATATCCAATGCTGGTCTCCAAATTTAACCTTTGCCACTTAGAAAGTAACAAAGGGTAAGTAGAGCCAAAGGTCAGCATTTTGAGGACTCGAAGACCCCTAGGAACTACTTGGAAAGAGACACAAGCCTCCATGTGTCTCTTCTGCCATTGTACATTCCTCAATTTAATTAATGTTTCTTCTAGTCTTCTGATTAATTGTAGGACATTAATGTTAACAGTTTCTTTCTTATATTGACTTGTATTATTAGCCAAATCAACACATGACAATCACAACAATGGATTGCCTTCTGTTATTAATAGTTGTTTAAACTTGCCGGTATTAGTATTCTGAACTTCTGTTCCTGGAAACTGCAAACGGGCCTCTTCTGTCATGTCCCTTTGGTGTCACAAACAAAGTCACAATACGTAAAAAAGAGAAATACCAAATGGGTAAGGTACCAGCCAAAAAAATGTAGAAACAAGCCAGTATAAAAAGAAAGTATGGTACTCTATGACAGTCGAAGCAGACCCAGAAATAAAATCCAATAGTCCTTTATTTCAGAACAAGTAAGCCCTTTAGCATTTGTATAAACACTTCATAGTGCTTATCTTATCTGTTCTCTTTTAGAAATGATCTTGGATACCAATTTTTTATTTTATAGACCTTCAATCTATTGGCAGCATTGGGGGGTTGCCATGGGCACCTCCTGCGTCAATAGTTATGCAAATATAGTTCTTTTTGATTGGGAAAAGAAATACATTCTAAGTGCTGCAAATCCATGGTTTGAACAAGTAAAATATTATGGTCGTTTTGTGGATGACCTCTTCTTGCTCTGGGAAGGAGATGAGAAGCAATTTATAATGTTTATTGAGTATCTTAATGAAACAACATTGTTCCTCAACTTTACAGGTCAGTATTCACTTGACCTTGTGAATTTTTTGGATGTTAACATTTCATTAGAAGGAGATATGCAAACCTCATTATATAGAAAACCTACTTGGAGAAACCATTATCTCCATAAGAATAGCATGCATCCAAGGCATGTTACAAGTAACATAATGAAAAATGAACTCACTAGAATCACAAAACGATGCACAGAAGAAATGACTATACAGCAGGAGGTGGTTGACCTGAAAGAATGGTTGCAAGCATGTGATTATTCTAACAAAGATACAGATTTAACAATGGACAGATTTTTAAGTAATCAATCATGGGATTCTGAGATAACATTAGTAAATAATAAAGAAAGAATATCTACTATGCGTTTAATGATTACATATAGTACTGATAATAAACAGATAAAATAGATTATACATAAGTACTGGCCAATCTTGACACAAGATGTAAAACTTCGGGCCATAGTGGGTGACAAACCACAGTTTTGTTACAAAAATAAGAAGAATATTAAGAGGCTTTTGTGTATGAAAGATGGACTCCCTAAACCAAAAATAATAGGATGCAAAGGTACCTTTCAGTGTGAGAACTGTTCTGCATGTGAACACATTGATACTAGTAACATCTTTAAACATCCAAGTATGAATAAAGATTTCATCTTCAGCTGCAAAGCCACATGTATCTCTCAAAATATGGTTTATCTGGCAACCTGCAAAGACTTTACATCTTTTTATGTTGGCAAGACCAACCAAATGTTTAAAAAGAGATTACTTCGGCATTTGAGTGACATACGAAGAGGAGATACACATAATGCCTTAGCAGAGCACATTTCTAAATTTCCTACACACAGTTTTATGTTTAAGGTTATTGAAAAGGTGTATGCAGGAAATAAAAGAGGTGATTTGAATAATAAAATGGAATTATGTGAGACTAAATGGATTATAAACCTGCAAGCAGATCGCCCTCCGGGGTTGAATAATGTTATTCCTTTAAAACCAACTTTAAAGGCTAGAAGACCTATTATTGGATAAATTAGGAGGTGTGTCATAGAACTTTTTGATCTTGCCTGATGATGTCATTGGAGGTGTTGTCTGTGTTAAAAGTTTTTATTGGCTAAAATTTTTATTTAATAATGAGTAATGGAGTCCCTATTATTCACGATCTGAGGAAGGTTTTACTGAAAGCCTTATCGAGTGAGCATTGGGACAACTCAATTGGATTTATGTTTTATAGTCAACGGTCAACGGTCTTTATTTGAAAATATTGGAAGTACTTGGAAAACTACAGAAGCGTAAAGAGTATTAAGTGACTGACTTACTGAAGGACTTTGCTTGAATAAGGTACATTTGAACAGCTGTTTGAAAACTGGGGCCTTGTGTTTACTATCTTTTGAAGTTTCACACAATAGGAGCCCCTAAGGAACTGCTGAATTTAAAGAAAGTTGTGCGATTCACTAGCACCGAATGGCTTGAGTGAATATTTGTTCAAGCATCAGGACTATAAATTATTAATTTAACTTAAGTTTTTTATAATGGCAAGAAGCCTGTCCATTTTATCAAAGTATTTTTTAAAGTAATTTTGAATTACATCTGTTTTTACATCAATAAATTCTCTTGCAATTTTTAAACAAGTTTACTTGGAACCATTCTTAAATAGCAAGAAAGCTGTATAGCAATAATTTTTTCAGTCGTGGAGTAGCGACTTGATTTAAACATTACTCTTACACTGTTGGGACCTGGCCCACATCCTGGGCAAAACTGGGATTCACTATCCTTCCCCTCATTTGCATAGGATTGCCTGCTAATGTATAGTTACATGTCTCACACTGAACCTCCCCTTAGCAACTACTACTCACTGGCCAGGTTGTCTTCTAGCTGCCATTGACTTGCATGGCAGAATACTAATTTTAGTTAGAATGCTTAATTTAGGTTAATTTTGTTATTTTCCACCCAATCCCGTTTGTGTGCCACTGCCCTACGCTTAAACAGCCGAGATCAGCTAAAGAAAAATAAAAGTTGATTTTTTAAATTTTTGTATTGTTTGCATTGCCAATGGCCCTATACTTGGCCATTGGCATGCTTACTGCATGATATGCAGCCTTTATTTGGATCTGTCATAGCTCCATTTCTGCTGATTGCACTAGTCCTGCACGGATGGTCGCATGCTTCCTGGATTGCAAAATCACCTCATTTGCATGGATTTCTCCTGCAAATGGGGTGATTTGCAAACAAGGGCTTCGTCCGTGCAGGATTAGTGCAGGAGCTCTCGTGCACACCCCTGCAGGCTGTTCCTGGATCGCATGGCAAACATATTGCCTACTTGAACTCCTGCACCGATCTTGCATGCCATGCAAGCTTTTGAGAATACGGGGGATTGTCTCTGAACTTGCTTTACACCCACCTTTTAACTACAATATTAATATTTTCTGCCCCATCTACTTATGTCCCTCACCTCCATTTCTTATCTAAACAAACTCACAAATGCACTTCTACAAATGTTCACTGTTCAGTATCTACTAATTCATAAATATCTTTTATACTGTAATAGTTGCCACAAGTTTCATATGACTATAATCTAATTAGCAACAGCATGTGTAAATGTAAATGTGTATTATTTAATGTCTGTTCATATATGTTATTGAATATCTATGTATAAATGTTTATACTATGTTGGAGCTTTTTCTCCCTGGACATAAACTGAAAAGGATTTTTTTGACTAAACCCAGTCAGACTAACCTAGTAAATAAATACAAACTAAATAAGATATCAAACCATGGCTGTAGGGGAGATCATAGGTAACAAAGCATGTTTATCTCTTATATCCATCATCTCAAAACTAGGGATAAATCGTATCTTCTTTAAAAGTAGTGTCCTTCTATAGCAGATGTGTCTCTTCAGTGTAAGATGCTAATGGCCATTCACTAGATACCTTATACATTATTGCTTATAGACTTCTACTTCACCTGTGCTTGTTAGCATTGTGGTTAGGTAAATGCCAGTGCTGTTCATCTGTGCTGCGAATGCTAGCAGCCTCAGAGCAGCGCACATATAAGTATGATAACATTTGGTAGACCAATGGCCCATGACACTGGTTTTCAGTTTGGATACATAGAGTCTATTTTTGAAATACATTGGTTTCAGAATATGAACTTCTTTGAGTAATACTAACTACAAAAAAAAATATTAGCAAAACGGCACAGTACAGTGATTTTTTTCCTAAATTTAAATTGTCATATGGGAAGGAGATGGTTATATTGTTGCACATTTATGTTTTTATTTTATTATTTTAGAAAAACTATGTCTTGTTTTCTCCCCTTTTCCTTTCCATGTATCCTGCTTTCTTTAATTTCTCTTTTTTTACCACTTGAACTTATGAGGCACCCATTCTTTGTTTTCCTTCTGTTTTATTACTTTGGAGATTTTTTGTAAGTGATTTTGTTCATATCTTGCTGTTATCTGTCACCTTCTTATCTTAATTTTAAGAAGAGTTTATTTTTGCTTATTTCTTTTTTTTTCAGACTATGTGCGCATATTTATTTTTTCAGCAATGTAATATTTTCTAACATGCATATCTTTTTATACTGTGTGCATTCACATGTATTTTTAGAAATGCTGTTCTTTAAGCCTTGTTGTATTAAGAAGTGCTGTTCGTTAAGCCTTCTTGTATTTAATTTATTACCCATGTAAACACACTAAGCACAATGACTGGCTTTCATGGGCAGCCTGGGGGCACCACCTAGTTAATGAACTTGCAAAGAGTTGTACAGTATGCAAATTGATGTCCACAGAATCAAACCCAAGACTATATGATGAAGCTTATCATCAGCTCATAGTTTTAATACTCTACATTTAACTACCATTATTCATTCCATAAAACTTTTATTATTGGGGTATTTAAAAAAAAGCATTTATGACAATTTCTGAATATTTTGAATAATTCTATTTATTATATGCATTATAATATTAAATATTGGCACACTATTTGATAAGTGTCTATTGTTTCCCCTCTTTGATATTCACTGGAATATACCAGTTAGGTTTTAATTCATGTTGTAATCCATGTTTAGCATCTTATTAATTATTCTAACTTCTTACATATTGGAACGAATAATAATTTTTTGACTCATTCACATTCTCAGGCTTGGAATAATCATAAAAATGATCAACAGTTATTACAATTCGTAAACTACAAAATAGTATTATAGTTAATGTCTAGCAACCAAATGTATCATTACATCCCATATTCTCTTAACAAATATTAAAGGATTATATATTAAATGTATTCATTTTATAAATGTAGCAGTTCCATGCGAAATGAAGATTTGAACCATGTGTTTTGATATTAAAAGCAATAGCAAATAAAAATCACAGGATCTTTATTTCTAAGAAGTGCTAATATTAATTTATTCTCTCATTTGTACTTTAAAAAAATCTAAGGTACATTCCTGTTTAGCTAAGTAATGGCTTGAATATTTGGGGTAACTTTTGAAATGATATAGCTGTCTACTGTCTGTTTCTGGCCATTAATGAGGAACAACTCTCTGTATATTAAATTTAGCTTGGATGATGTATTCTGTCCATGCTTGGATAATGACTTGAGTAACTAGACAATCCAGTCTCATATACTGTCCATGCAGCTTTGATGTGAATTTGTATTTCTAATGTTTACTAATTTAAGTGAAGGGTTAGTTGATAGATAGATTGGTTTTGGGAATATGCCACTCAATAAGGCTATTTTGTTCCTGCAGAACTGATGTTTCATGGAAGTACCATAAAGTGTCTACTATATCTTGCACATTTTGATCATTTTTTGAGGGGAGGCATCACTGGGAGTAACAGTAAGCTTGTGACATTCCTTTGAAGATGTTTCACACATATCAAGTTTTAACTTAGGATTGCATCATCTATTTGGCTCATTACATATATTTAAGAAATCTCTTAAATATATCTGGTAACATTACATGTAGCAAAATGTTTATGAATACAATGTTTCCCTATGAAAGTGGCATTCTTTGGCAAGCTCTCTGCATGGCATATCACCAACATCAATTCAAAATGCTTTCTAGCCTTTAGAGGTCTTTATCCTTTCAAAATAGCTTTCATGAAAGCCGTTCATAATCACAGTGATGTAGCAGCTACATTTTATGACTGACTGTAAAAGCAATCAATCTAAATGCCAAAACATTTTAACTAATTTGAATTATAACTTACTATACTTGTGAAGTTGAAATGATGAGAGCTTGATGGGGCCTCCGTTAAACATAATCATCACTGGTCTAATTCTCTTCAGTAATACTAAAGGTTTTGTAATTATAAAACCATTCATTCCTGGTGTTGTGTATTTGTTGCACATATACCCTGGGATTCAATAAAGCTTACACAGAGTGTAAGAATAGTGCAGCTGCTTTTGCATAGAATACGGCCGCCGAGCGATCTAGTAAACAAGCCTGGGGAAGTGCATGAGCTTGGCAGCATTATTCCTGCACGGACACCACTGAACAATGCTAATTACCTCATTTGCTGGTAAAAAACATGCAAATGAGGTGAATTAGCGATTCAGTAAGCAGGCAGGCATCCGTGCAGGAATAGTGTTACCTGCAGAAATGTTTTCTGCTACTAGCCGAATACATTTCTGCAAAAATCAAAACAGAGGCATGACAGCTCAAATAAAATCATATATTATAATCTTTAAGCATGCCAATGGCCAGATATATGGCCATTGGCATGGAAAAGTATTGCAAAATTATAAAAATAAAAGTTTATTTTTTGGCCAATCTTGGCAGTTTAAGCATAGGGCAACAGTGTGCAAATGGGACCGTGCCGAAAATATTAAAAAAAGTTGAAAAGGTAATTTTAAGTGAAATCTGCATTTTGCCATTATAGTCTATGGCATGCAGAATCAAAACAATACCAGGGAACAGTGGTTGCTAAGGGGAAAGGCTCTGGTGTAGTGCAGTAACTAGGGATTAAGGCAGTGGAGTATGCTAATGAGGGAAATTTACTGAATCACAAAAAGAAGATAAGTGCCAAACTGCACCTAATCATGTAGGTGCAATAAGGCAATGGTGTATGCAGGAGGAGCAGCAGACATGAAAAGGCAGTATGTCATGCTTGGTGTAAGCACATTGGAGCTCCACAGCTCCCAGATAAACTTAGCTAAGCACAGCTAAGCAAGGGGTGTGTTTGAGGCTCTAGTGACTTATTCCATTAAATGAAGAACGTGTCCACATCCAGGGAGGGGCATTTCTCAATGTTTACGCTACAGGGTGCACAGAGACATACTTCAGCAAATCATCGATATGTGCCAGCTTCAACTCAGACCCAAAGCCAACAGAGGGGAGCCCATGCCAGTGGATACCAAAGTATGTGTATCCTTAGGAATGCTAGCTGCAGGTACTTTCCAAAGACCTACTGGGGACATCATGTGGGTCTCACAAGCATCTGCATCCAGGGTACTCCACCAGTTCCTGGATACCATCTTTACACATGCCGGTAAGCACATTTACTTTCACAACACCTGTGAGGAGAGGACCAGCAATATGTGCCTCTTACACCATGAAGCAGAATACCCAGAGGTACTGGGTGCAACAGACTGCATGCATATCCACATCAAAGCACCACCCGGTGAACAGGGTAGGGTCTACATAAACTGCAAGGGGTTTAACCCATCAACTGCCATGTCATGTGCAATGCCCAGGGCATTATCATGAATGTGTGTGCTGGCAGCCCTAGAAGCTATCAACACTCCCACATCTGGCATTCATCACAGCTGTACCATGCATTTGCCAGTGTGCACATCCTGTATAGTCATCTGGTGAGGGATGCTGGCTATGCACTGCAGTCATGGATGATGACACCCAACAGAAATGCACACACACACCCACTCAAGATCAACATAATGAGGCACATGCTCAAATCAGGATCATTATAGAACATGTGTTTGGGATGCTTGAGTCATGGTTCCACTGCCTTGACATATCTGGTGGAGCCTTGCATTACTCTCCAGCCACATATGCACACATGTTCATAGTATGTGCCATGCTACACAATATGATCCTGCAAAAACAGCTGCAGCAGGAGCAGCATGTGGAAGGGTTACACAGCCCCCCACCATTGCTAAGGTCCCTACAGGCATAGAGGGACTCAGAGGAGGAGGAGGCTCCTGAGCCTGCTGCTGTAGGTACACGCAGGTGTGCCCAGTATGCACAGGCCTTGGCAAAGAGGCAATGCATAGTACACACACTGACACTGTAGGGACCCAGGGACTGACACTTCTCTCTGATTCACACACACAGTAAAATGGATGACACACACATCACATTATTTGTAACTTACCATGTATAGGCAGTGTACTGTGTGCATCAACATAGGCGGCCCTCAAGCACCATCCTCACAACTGCCACAGGCACAAGGTAAGTCAATCTTCTTAACAATAAATGAATAGATTAGTATGTTTTGGTAGCATATCTATGGTAATGTTTCATGCATGCAAGGGAATGGGGTGGCCTACTGGGATAGCAGTAGACAACTGACAGTTATGTGGGACACCAGGAAATGTCTACACAATATTGGCTTCCCCACACTATGCAATATCATTTAAGGTGACAAATCCCACTGCAGTATATGTGGGGGTCCAACTAAGGGGGGGGTCATAGGTCACATGCACGGATGTCACTGTGGGGATCCCATACTCACTCCCTAACTCACACAGCAAGTCAGCCATAAAAAAAAAACATAAAGGAATGTCTGGCAAAGGCACACAAATGGTGGCAATGATGGAATACCCCCCTAAAGACTTACACAGTGATATCACAGCAGGCCTTGCAGTTGCAGCAAGACTCTCGGAAGGGTAAGAAGTCTAAAACTCAATTGTATGGCATTAAAATCTAACCTATGGTCTCTAGTGATATGCCTGTGTTCTCCAAGACAGGGCACAATACTATGCTAAATGGAACCAAAATGTAAAGCCAATATCAGCACAGTCTGTGCAAATGTGTACTGTTGACAATTGTGCCCCCCTCACACCCATATTAACATAGAAATGCAGTAACGTACATTTTCAGGGTAATAGTAGCAGAGCACACATTGCCAGGGCTGTCCCAAGCAATGTGATAACTTGTTGCATGTCCATAATATGCAGGGGTCAATGAGCTATGCATATGTGTAGGGAATACTTGTCAGGATGTGGCCAACAATTTCTCATGGCTGTTGTGTCCTACTGGCCTAGGGACAGTACTGTGGTAGACAGGGCCATGTTCCATGAAATGCAGTGTCAACTATTTTGCATATCAACTACACATACAGTGGGAGTTGTACACACTGTCCAGATGTCAATATCCATTACTGCCGGGAAGCTGGACAGGTCATGTACAGAGGGCCACACATATGAACAGTACACAGGTTGGAGTAACCTACATAGTGCCTACCATACCTCACAACTCTACAGACCTTTTGCAGAATGTACACAGATGTTCATCATATCTCTGGTGTCTTTATTCTGAAATAGTGGTAGTCTGGCAAATCAGTGGCAAACCACGAAAGTCTAAAGTCAGAAAATATTGATGGATTGTAGTGTCTCAGACTTCATACCCTATAGAAAAATGCATGGTAATGCAAAATATGCTATTGTATCACCCTTCCAGGTTTGTAAGGGCAATAGTTACAATGGTCTGTATATTTAGGCCTTTGTCACCCAATTACTCATGGCTTTGTCCAGATGTCTGGCTCACATATGTAGAGAAGTATGGTGCCTAGTAGCACAGCAGTGCATTCTGTCACTTACCATTGTCATCCCAGGGGGGTCCAGTGCCTGGCAGCCTGGGAACATATGAGTGACAGAACACACTGCCTCGCTACAGATGGCCTACAGCAGTCTCACATGGCCTACAGGCCTTTGGCAAAGGCCCATGCCTCACCCATAGTGCCTTTGTAGGGAATGTCATGGGGTCCATACTACCAACATAACACAGTCAACAAAATGCAAATGTAAGGGCATGCTGCTAAATGCTAGTAGCATACCTCTCAACCTCGTAGAGGAAGAAATCTAGACAAAGCCATACATAATGGTGGGATAAAGTCCCAACTATAGGGACACATTTGAAATGTTGCCCTCATAATGTTAGACAGTTGATAGAATAACAGAGGGGATATGTAGTAACATGGATATCATAAAGGGTGTGAAGTCTGAACCTCTAATGTTCTGTCAGTACTCCCTGACTGCAACCCTGAGTGATTTGCAACAAATGTGCTAGAAAACCACAATGCTAAGGGAAACCGACCAGATATATGAGGCATGCATCTGGATAATCTGTGAGAATCTGTACAGTTGACAGGTATGGCCACACCAGGATATGATCTGTCAGGTAAGAAGAATACTGCACAACCAGAAGATCCCCAGCCAGCATATCACCAAGGTGCTGGACCTTTTACATGGCTTCATCAGTCATCGGCTGTAGCCACACCTCCCAACTGGCCAGATTGTGCAAGAATGTCTAA
>NC_056725.1:1898929050-1899061550 GCF_019279795.1 Protopterus annectens
CATACCTTACAAGGGCTGGTGATGTTATTCACTATATAGGTACCTTGGGATGCTCTTCATCATATAAGCTCCATGGTATGTGCGGTAATTGCATACCACTATAGTACCAATGACTGCATAGGAAGGGGTTCTAATCTAAGTCCTGGCAAATGTGTGCATGTATATTTGTAGGATACACCATTTTGAGGCCTCACTCTCCCAGTACACTACCCATTGCCATACTTTACAAGGGCTGGTGATGTTCACCTTAGAAGTACTGTGGGACACTCTTTACACTATAAGCTCTGTGGTGTGTGCATAGCACTTTATTAACAATAACTAGGTAGGTAGGGGTTCTAATCTTAGTCCTGGCAAGTGTGTGTGTGTGTGTGTGTGTGTGTGTGTGTGTGTGTGTGTGTGTGTGTGTGTGTGTGTGTGTGTGTGTGTGTGTGTGTGTGTAAGAACAGTATCCTGTGTGTGTTTGAGTAAGAACTATATTAATTGGGTGGCCGTGGTTTACAATTTTAGGATATGGTACTCCCAGTATAAGTCACAAAGTCCAGCGTAGAGTCAAACTGCAAACACATTACTAAAAAACAACAAAAAATAGGCAGGCAACAGTAATTCTTAAACTTTTATGGTTAGCGCTTTCCTCAAGTATTCTTACGCTCAACTTCATCAGACACTAGTTAAAAGAATGGTAGCCATATTTAAAACCAGATTCATAGTCACATGTTCAGTCACCTCACATGATACCATGTCACCTGATACAATTCTCATTTCTATAACACATGTACCTAAAAATTGTATAAACAATTGTATAAAAAAAAAATATATATATATATATACTTTCCTATTGACTTAATACTCAAATTCATACGTACATATACAAATAATACATAAATATACACGAAAAGCCAGCTAAAACATCCAAAAAACAATATTTGTTATTGTGTACATAAAAATTGTTACATGTCACTAATCAATCTGAATAAATTTCAGTTGACTGTCATAAATGCATGTACTTGTGTATAAGGGGGGGGGGATTTGTGTGTATATAACAAACACAAAGAGTTCCCCAAATTATATGTCTATCCACCTGTGTATTAGCTTTGTGTTAATGTTTTAAACTCCTCAGTTTCAAGACACATGCCAAAGAGCATACGTTGTTCAACCCTGGTGTCACATAGGCCCTAGTTCTAAGCTGCCAAATCAGCTCCTTCTCCTCAAGTTTTAATCCTAATGGACCGCCCCTGATGTCAAATTCAATTTGGTCAATCTCCCTGAATGTGAAGAAATGACCAGGGTTTTCTACCACATGTTTTGCGAGAGCGTTGTCTGTTTTGGCTTTCCTAATCTGCTAAATATGCTCATACACTCTTTCCCTTAGTTTACGCTCAGTCTTGCCGATGCAAAAATCCGTACAAGACTCTCAGGAAGCGAGGTAAACAACCATAGTGGAATTGCAATTAAATCTTCCAAGCAAATTTTTCATCCAGAATGTTAAATCGGTTACCTGTTTGCATAAACCTGCAATAAGAGCAGGCTTCACATTTGTACATACCTGGAATACGTATCATCTTTGGGGGTGGCAGTTCCAAAAGGTTTTTCAAATTAATCCCCCTCCTGTAAACTACATTTGGTGCATGTCCAAATTTAATAAATTCTTTGTCTATTTGGAAAATATTCCAATTCGTTTGCAAAATCTGCCTAATGTTTTCACCATCTGAACTAAATGTAGTAATGAAGGCATACCTATAATCGACCCTTAGGTTACTTTCACCTCCAACAGGTACCCTATCATCAATACTCATCCCCTGATTGCTGTTGTCTACAATGGCTTTAAAATGGCCATTTGTCCTTTTATTTTGAACTTCCTCAAATAGGTTGCTCAACATGTCTACAGGGTATCCTCTGTTTGTGAACATTTGCAATAACAATCTGCACTCCTCCTCAAAGTCAATGGCAGTAGTACAAATCTGTGCAGCCCTGATCAGTTGTCCCTTTACTATGGACCTTTTCTGATGTTGGGGGTAGGCACTACTGTAATGGAGGAAAGAGTTACAATAAGTGTCCTTGCGATGCATTTTGGCTAAATACTGTTTGTTGGTGTTATCCTTCCTTAATTCTACATCAAGAAAAGCTATTCTTTCAGTATGAAATACGTGGGTGAATACCAGAAAATCCATCATGTTGTTGCAGTATATCATAAATTAACGTACTTTCTTCTCCCTTAAAGATAAAAAAATATTGTCCAAAAATCTGGTATAGTAATGAATCTCACCCTTAAATCTATTTATGGTGTTATGCACAAATTGGTCCTCCCAAAAGGCCACTACTAAGTTAGCAAAACTTCTCCCCACTGGAGATCCCATTGCCACCCCACTGTTCTGTAAATAAAACTGTCTGTTGAACAAAAAGAAATTGTTGGACAAAATTATGTCCAACAGTTCTGTTATTAGGCAGATTTCTGATGCAGGTGCCCCTCTTTTTACTAATAGTAACTCGAGCCATTCAATACCCACATCACATGGGATGATGGTGTACAAATCTTTGACGTCAGTTGTGGCAAAGTTAAAATCAGGGTGAAAAACCTGGTTGTTTATTGCTTCCAAAAAAGACCAGGAGTCCTTGCAAATAAAGGGCTCCTTTGATACATATTTTTTCAACAAACTGTCCACAAATTTTGCCAATGGGTATGTCATTAAATCCCTTCCATCCACAATTGGGTGCATGGGAGGGTCCATCAAGCATTTGTGGATTTTCGGAATCCCGAAAATCACAGGGGTTTTAGCGGAAAGTTAGTTAAGTAATTTACCAAATTTAGATCAATCCTATTCTCCATGACCAAGTCATTAACAAACACCTTAATATAGTTGTATGCTTGGTTTACCTCATTTAGAAACAGAGGATACCCTATAGACATGTTGAGCAACCTATTTGAGGAAGTTCAAAATAAAAGGACAAATGGCCATTTTAAAGCCATTTTAGACAACAGCAATCAGGGGATGAGTACTGATGATAGGGTACCTGTTGGAGGTGAAAGTAACCTAAGGGTCAATTATAGGTACGCCTTCATTACTGCGTTTAGTTCAGATGATGAAAACATTAGACAGATAAATTTGGACATGCACCAAATGTAGTTTACAGGAGGGGGATTAATTTGAAAAACCTCTTGGATACGTATTTCAGGTATGTACAAATGCGAAGCCTGCTCTTATTGCAGGTTTATGCAAACAGGTAACCGATTTAACATCCTGGATGAAAGATTCACTTGTAAAGGAAGATTTAATTGCAATTCCACTATGGTTGTTTATCTCGCTTCCTGTCAGTCTTGTACGGGTTTTTACATTGGCAAGACTGAGCGTAAACTAAGGGAAAGAGTGTACGAGCATATTTACCACATTAGGAAAGCCAAAACAGACAACGCTCTTGCAAAACATGTGGTAGAAAACCCTGGGCATTCCTTCACATTCAGGGTGATTGACCAAATTGGATATGACATCAGGGGTGGTCCATTAGGCTTAAAGCTTGAGGAGAAGGAGCTGATTTGGCAGCTTAGAACTAGGGCCTATGTGACACCAGGGTTGAACAATGTATGCTCTTTGGCATGTGTCTTGAAACTGAGGAGTTTAAAATGTTAACACAAGGCTAATACTCAGGTGGATAGACATATAATTTGGGGCACTCTTTGTGTTTGATATATACACACAAATCCCCCCCCCCCATACACAAGTACATGCATTTATGACATTCAATTGAAATTTATTCAGGTTGATTAATGACATGTAACAATTTTTATGTACACAATAACAAATATTGATTTTTGGATGTTTTAGCTGGCTTTTTCATGTATATTTATGTATTATTTGTATATGTGCATATGAATTTGAGTATTAAGTCAATAGGAAAGCGTATATACATTTTTTACACAATTGTTTATACACTTTTTAGGTACATGTGTTAATAGAAATGAGAATTGTATCAGGTGACATGGTGTCAGGTGAGGTGACTGAACATGTGACTATGAATCTGGTTTTAAATATGGCTACCATTCTTTTAACTAGTGTCTGATGAAGTTGAGTGTAAGAATACTTGAGGAAAGCGCTAACCATAAAAGTTTAAGAATTACTGTTGCCTGCTTATTTTTTGTTGTTACACGTCCCAGGGTCCACTTTCCAAAGGCTGCTGCTCACATTCACCATAGAGATATTTGTGGATACTCTACAGCCCTATAATACCTGTGCCACATGCAACAGTTTTGTAACAGTATGGAATGAATAACATGATAGGCAGAGCTGGTAATGATAGTACTGGCAATTGTGTGTGCATTGGTGTGTATAACAGTATTTGTGAGTGTGTAGACTCATAGGTGACACTCTAATGAGTCCTCTACACCCAGTATACACCATATTTCTATACCTTATAAGGGCATGTGATGCTATTCACTCTACAGGTACCTTGGAACAGTCATCACACTATTAGTTCCGTGCCACCTGCAATAACCGCATAACACTGTAGTACCACTAACTAGACGGGTAGGGGTTCCACACACAACACTGGCAACTGTGATCCTTGTGTGTGTGTGAGTGTGTGTGTGTGTGTGTGTGTGTGTGTGTGCGTGTGTGTGCGTGTGTGTGTGTGTGTGTGTGTGTGTGTGTGTGTGTGTGTGCGTGTGTGTGTGTAACTGTGTGTGTGTAACTCTGTGTGTGTTAAAAATATTTTCTGTGTGTTTGGTCAACATATCTTCTGGGGGTGTGGGTTTTACCAGTCTGAGGTGTGTTCCACCCACTACACTTACCATTGTCCACTTCACAAGGCTGGCTGACGTCAACCACCATGGACTTATCTGTATACACCTATCAGCCCTATAAGGTCTGTGGCACATGCAATAACTGGTATGCAGACATGGTAAATGTGTACATATACAGCTGTACCTTGGCTCTGACATGATCGATGTGTTACCACTCTGCCATACCCCTCGTTGCCAATTTCTGCAGAGCCACCTCCTGCTGATGCACAGACACCTAGAACACAAACAGAATACAGCATGTGAGACTACATTCAGTCAGCATTACTAACATCAATAATGCATCATTGCTGAAAAGGCACACACACCCTGAAGTGTACCCATTACAACTGCAAGCTGACAGCACCTTACACAGCCTTACATAACTAAACTGTACTTAATTCACCCTGTGCTTCAGAACCATATCAGCATGTCCCTGCATCAGTGGTATGGATAACAGGGATGTGGCACAGGTATCATCATATGCACATGGTTTTGCGTGGGTTTGCCAGAGGCCTAGGGTGGGCCATATGGTTGACATCATGTGTATGTGTTTGGAGAGGTGTCCTATGAATGGGCCATGCAGAGGTGGTGTGTGTGTGTGTGTGTGTGTGTGTGTGTGTGTGTGTGTGTGTGTGTGTGTGTGTGTGTGTGTGTGTGTGTGTGTGTGTGTGTCTGCAAGTTACCTGGCGGTGGATGGTGATGTATGTGTGTATGTATGCACATAGTCATGCCACATGGCTGCTCTACACAGGGGTATGTTGAACAGCTGAGGACCATACATGGCAGGGTGTACAGTTCACAATCACTGGCCATGGACATGGGAACTGGTCTGGCATCACCAGGCCCCAAGGCCAGATGCAGTACTGCTTCCCGATGGTGACTGCTGTCTGCTGGCTCCTTGTCCCTGATAGGACCAGCCAGGACCACATGACCATGGCCTGCTCCATTGTGTTGTGGACAGCACCCCTCCTTCAGTAATCCTGGTAGTACTTTCACTACAGGAGTGTGAAGGTGCATGGCCCCGTAGACTCTTAGCTGATGTTGGTGCTGACCTATGTCCACGTGGCCGACGCCCATCTCCCACCACACGCTCTAGCACAGATATGCTACAGTCGAGGCTTGGCAAGGACTCACCCCATCATCTATTCATGACCTCAGTATTTTGACGTGTGGTCTCAACAAGGTCATGTATGTTGCCACATAAGCCAGGAAGAATTGCATCCAAGACCCTGAGTATTTGTCTAGTGTTGCATTTACTATGTGCCTGTGCATCCATGATGACCCAAAACATGCATCTGGTGACACTTGCTGTGGCACAGGCAACAGGGGCTTGAAAGGCAGTAGTTCTCCTTCGAGCACCCCTGTCCATTCTCCTGTGTGGAACCTCGCCCGGGCTCTTGCTATGGCTAGTGGCAACACTCACATTTGCCATAGTCACCATACTAGCCTGTTCCATGCCACCACCTGCCAACTGTCCATTATCTGTGGCTGCTGGGGATGAGGTATGTGTGGGCATTGTGACTGTTTATGGGGACATTGTGAATGACTGCATGATGCCAACCAATGGCACAGATTCAGCCCCACTATGACCACCATCATTGTCAGAGACTGCAGAGTCACTGTACAGACATCAAATTCTGAGTGGGAGGGACCATGACCACCTTGTCCAGCTGTGAGGGGAAGACAACATATGTAAATTAATACCTGCACTATAGGGTTTTCTGGTACACAGACCACCTTGTCCACCTGTGAGGGGAAGACAACATATGTAAATTAATACCTGCACTATAGGGTTTTCTGGTACACACACACACACACACACACACACACACACACACACACACACACACACACACACACACACACACACACACACACACACACAGGCACATACAGGTGAGGTAGCACAAAGGCATTACACAGACTTCACAATAGCCAGCTGGTGACATTCACAACACAGTCAGACCACAACATACACACTCTGGACAGGCCGTCAACATCATGCAGTGCAGCCCTTTCCACTTAATATTGCTACTAATATACACCTCTGGGATATGTGAGTAGTGTTAATATGTGATGGGCCTTCACCTAGCACACACTGAAGCCATATACACATTATTGCTGTTCACCTATATAGCACAGTGCCAACTCCTACATACCTCTCAACTGTACAGAGT
Source organism: Protopterus annectens (assembly GCF_019279795.1). Taxonomy (NCBI): domain Eukaryota; kingdom Metazoa; phylum Chordata; order Ceratodontiformes; family Protopteridae; genus Protopterus; species Protopterus annectens. The sequence goes on from NC_056725.1 coordinate 1,898,935,999, forward strand.
TTCACTGAATGTCTAGATGTGTGGCTCATATTTTTGGTCTGTTCCTCATAGATTCTGTGTTTGTCTGACACATTACTGGGATGACCTGAGGAGTGGCTTCACTAATTAATGACATGGTTTGAGTTTCACACTTCAACACCTATAGTACATGCATTTTAAAGCAAAACCGGTTACACTAACAATCTTCTAAGCTTACAGTGGATATAATAAGTATATTCACCCCTTTAACATGTCAGATTTTTCTAATATATAACATGAGACCACAGAAATCATTATTTCTTATTTGTTATTTTATTAAAGTATATTTTTTATACAACAGCTTCAGCCTATTGGACATCTTTGACTTTTATATGTACCACAGAAATCATGTCATAACATTTCCCACCTTTAATGTGACTTATAACCTGTGCAATCCAATTGAAGAACAAGCACATCAGTTAGGGGTAACATATAGAAGGTGAAATACATACAATAGGTTGGTTGCACACCCTGAAACTAATACTGTGTTGAAGCACCATTTGATTTAATAACAGCAGTCAGTCCTCTTGGGAAAGTGTCTATCAGCATGGCACATCTTGACTTAGCAGTTTTGCACACTCCCCCTTGCAGAAGCCCTCTAACTCTGTCAGATTGTGAGGGCATCTCTTGTGCACAGCCCTCTTCAGGGCACCCCACAGATTCTCTATTTGATGTTGGTGTGGACTGTGGCTGGGCCATTCATAATGCTGGCTGTCTTCTAGTGAAGCCATTTACTTTTGATGTGGATGTTTGGTTTGGGTCATTGTCATGTGGAAAGGTGTAATTCCTCTTCATCTACAGCTTCCTAGCAGACACATAAAGATTCTGAGCCAGAAGGGACTGGTATTTGGAACTGTTCATAATCCCCTCCACCTTGGCTAAAGGCCTACTTCCGGGTTATGAACAGCATCCCCAAAGCAGGACACTGCCATCACCATGCTTTACCATGGGGATGGTGTTCTTTTGGTGATGCACGGTGGTGTTATTGTGCCAAACAAACCTTTTGGAATTGTGGCCAAAAAGTGCAGCCTTGGTCTCATTACGCCATAACACATTGCCCCACATGCTTTTGGGAGACCTGATGTATTGTTCTTGACAATTTCACCAGACCTGGTTGTTGTTCTGCATGATAAAAGGCTTCCATCTTCCAACCCTACCCCATAGGCCAGATCTGTGGAGAATACGGGAGATAGTTGTCACATGTAATACACAACCAGTACTTGCACTTGCCATAGATTCCTGCAGCTCCTTTAGTGTTGCTGTAGGTCTCCTACCAGCCTCCCTGACCAGTTTGGGTCTTGTCACTTCAACACATTTGGAGGGATGTCCTCTTTTTTGCAATGTCACTGTTGCCCCAAATTTTCACCACCTTTTGATGACTGTCTGCACTGTGTTCCATGGCATATGCAATATTGTGGAAATATTTTTGTACCCTTCTCCAGGCTGATACTTTTCAAAAATGAGATCCCTTTGTTGCTTCTTAAGCTCTATGTGAACCATGGCTGTTGCTGCAGCAGGCAACTGAGTAAATGTCAGGAAAATCCTGGTAGGACAGCTGACCATTATTTGCTGTTAATCAAAGAGTCTCTGTAAGTGATGGCAGGTGTTTACCCAAGAAGACGTAATGCTGTAATTATATTGAAAGCTGCTTCAACACAGTATTAGCTTCAGCCTGTTCACACCTATGTATCTAGCTTCTTGTACATTTTTCATTTGTCATACTTGTTCCCCTAACAGATTTGTTTGTTTTACAATTGAATTGTACAGGTTAGGTCACATGAAAGGTGGGAAAAGTTTGGAAATGTTTTATTGTGCTCTCATGTTTGTGTATCAGAAATACCAGGCATATTAACAGGTGTGTATACACCATTTATACGCACTGTATAACACTAATTTATAAAATATGTCCTTAGTTTTGGGCCTTTGTCCCCCCATTTTGCCATTCTTTGTCCAGATTTCTTGCAATGACAGGATGTGATATATGCTACAGACATGTTACATCTCCTGCAAATAGGCCCCTGTGATGACCACTGTGATGCAATGCAGTTAACACCACCACAAGTGAACATGCAGATATCACAATATGGTTGAGAGTAACAGTTGTGTGCATGGTAAAATGCTTGACCTTAACATGCCTGGAGTATTGGTGAGCCACAACAGGACAATCCCATACTGACCGGCTTCAGGCTGCTGTCCCACAACCAGACCAGAGGTACCTATGTAGTTGTGAGGGAGAGGTATTGCCAGCAGACTCACATTTGGCATTGGTACAAGATGAATGCTACTTTTCTGCACATGTACAGTACAAGCTCTGATAGTACACAATTTGCTGTCCTTCACCATAGATGGGCACTTGTGTGCATTACTAAACCCCACCCACAAATGCAGTTTGACCTCAGATATGCATCTAGATACTCTACAAAAGCCAGTATGACTGCTACATGATTTAATTGATGTGTGCTGTGGCCTTACCTGGATGCTCCTCGCCTGTTGCCTGGGTGCCACACACCTCCATGACTTGTGTTTCTTGTGTTGGCTGGTGTGTGGGGGCTACCCCAAGTTTGGCAAGGAGCTCCTTTGTCAAGTGGGGCTTGTGTGGCAGGACCCCCACCTGTAGCATTATGGTCCCTGGTCTTGGCAGCAGCCCTTTGTTGGGCATGACGTATCAGGTCAATCACACAATTCCTGACCTGATCGTATGTGCAGTCATGGTGGCCAGTGTTGTTCACCCTGTGGACAAGCTCATCCCACAGGGCAGTCCACTCCCGCTGATCCTGTTGCCTACGGCCAAACATCACCCCAAGGTGCTGGATGATAATGTTAATAATAGCCTCATTTTCAACTTCAGAGTACTGGGGCTGATGGACACATGGCATGTCACCTGGAAGAAATAAACAGGGAAATACATTACAGAACCTCATATGTTGGTCAACATTCTTTACAGAACCTAAACATCAGCATTGTTCATCATTAGCCACCACATACCACATCATACCCCTGTCATCTATCAGCACAGTATGAGCGTGCATTGCACTCTTGGTCCTGATGTGTCATGTTCCCCCCAATGAGAGCCAGTAAATTGCATAATCCATCATTCATCTTTCACCTTTGTGTAGAGGAATGACAGTGGCCATCTTCCTTGCAGATGGGATGTCAATAGTGCTCAGGCTTTGCTTGAGTACAGTGTGTAATGGAGCTGGGAGCATATGCCTGAGTTCATGTAGGATGCAGACAGGGATGTTATCAGGTCCCATGGAGACTTATTTTGTTGCCTTTGAGTAGGCAATTATGTATCTGCTTCCTGATGATGGGGGGGCTGCGGGTGCTGTGCATATCCACCTATACTGATGGTGGGACAGAGGGGTGATGTTTTCCCTTAACCTGTATGCAGTGGGATGGCTATAGCTATGCTGTATGTGTATGTGGAGTGATTGACCACCAGTACAGGGTGGGTTGGGTTGTTGCCTCTGAGATGGAAGACATATGTGAAGACAGTCTTGGGATGGCCCTTGGTGGATGTGTCCAATTTGTACTAATAGTTAGCCTTACAGTGACACACCTGTGACCTTATATGCTTGTTCAGACAAAGGTTGACCTGTTTCCAAGTTGGTGTCTTTTCTAATTGCCCTTGCACAGCCAATATAGGGACAGATTATGTGGTTTTTGTATGGCTGCTGTCCACCAAAGGGGATTACTCTACCTTGGTGGAGGCAGGTATTACAAGTCAGGTATTGCTGAGTCCATACAGCTATGTAGGTGCTTATATAGCTGTTTGTGGTAGGCATGGACACAAGGTCATGACACAGTTGGGCAACTCACCAATTTCAACTGGATAATCATGCTTATTCTAGTACCCATGTCTGTGTCACGGCAATGCAACAACCAGTAGCTGTGGACATCTATGTCTGTTGGATGCACTGAAACTAAGAATACACAAGTGTACAACATGTATAGCTTATTTACCTGATGTTTTGTATCTCATGCCTGTTGTTTTGAGGCTTCCAGCTACACCTACTCATGCATACATGTGCACAGGTAATATCTGATATACATTTCTGTTCTGTGTCATTATGGCACACTGTATTTACACTCTTCCTGCTCAGTCATACCTCTCAACCTGTTAGAGCAGGACATCAGGAGGACGGAACACATAAATGGGGGGCAATGGCCCAAAGTTATTGACACTTTGTTAATATTGCTGTAACACACTTAAGTCAGTTGATAGCACAGTAGGTTTTGCATGCACAGAAATACCCTAAAGGATGTCTGACACTCATATGTATGCTATTATGTTCTGATGTCAGTTTTCACAGATTTGCCAATGCTTTGTGGGACATAACACAACTATTATGAGTAAATGACTACAAACGTGAGGCACACATATGGCCTGTATACATAACACTGGACAGCTGAATGGTATGACCTCAGTATATCACGTGCAGTTCAACACACATGTCGGCAACAGTAGTTTACTATGCAAGTATCCTGTGTAGGTCTCTCAGATTTGTGAGACAAACATGTTTATCATAGCTGTATTCAGAAGTAGCATATGGATATCTACAACATCCCAGTAGCTGGCCTAGCAGTGTTACAGTCAGTATTGTTCAACAGACACTCCAGTAGTAGTCATATGTGAGCCATCCTTTCCTGGCGTGACTCAGGGGCATGAGCTATGATCTATGTCACTGCAGACAGACCCAGATGCTATGGCCAGAGGTGCTGATCAGCAAAATATCAGTACAGAAAGTCTTGTTGAGACATATTTATTAAACTTCCTATTTCCCATTATTACATATCCCCTATTGCATTCCATTATATGCTTACTTGTTTGACATACCTTTCTTTTTTTCCCCAAGTATAGTTTCCAAGTCTTTTTATTCTATTCTCTTCACAGTCTGTGGGTGTGTGGGTGTGTGGGTGTGTCTCTCTCTCTCTCTCTCTTTCTCTCAGATGTAAGGTATACATCAGTTTTGCATAGGCAGCAGCTTGCCTTTTGTGGGTCATGCTCATGAGCAGCAGATGGCCTGTGCACCAATTGGTGTCCCCTACTTGCTAATTGCATGCAGAACAGCTGTGTTGTTATTCCTATAGCCAATGGCATGGCAACACACTCCTATAATTGAGTATTTCATGTGGGCATTGTCCATTTTCCTTGCCTGTGAGGAGGACTTCATGGAGCTTGTACTCTTATGTTTGGTTTGTTCCTCCGACAGTTGTTGTCCTTGTCAAATCAGTAGCATACCCTGGGTATTGGAGTCAGTAAATCCTAACTTCCATTTGTGTTTCTGACTTCATATCACCCAGTTAAGATATGGTACAACAAATCCTGTAACACCAGCAACTTTCTCAGTTTATAACAGCAATATTTCAATTATGCCTCTGTGTTTGGGCCTCTGTCCCCCAATTATGTCAGGCTTTGGCCAGATGTCATGCAGTAAGAGGTTGATAGGTATGCATATCATTAGTTAGTGCCTTCCTTCCTAATATCATCCCAGTGATGTAGCATAATGCCAGACATCCTGACATGTTATGAGGAAGGGGCTCTCTCTCTCTCTCTCTCTCTCTCTATATATATATATATATATATATATATATATGAATATGAGGACAGAGCCTGGACATTCTATGAGAATGTGCAGAGTTGTGGGGTCTGTGTATGTATAGCAATTGTTAACAGACTGTCAGGATTGTGTAGCAGTGTAGTGTGTACATGTTTGTTGCACTGTGTAGACAAGGGAATACATTTAAGTGTCATGGCTCCTTTGCTATCTGACTGTGCATGCTGCTCCAGTTTCTGGTGGTCTATCAGCTGTATATGTTTGTAGGGGCAGACTAAGACATGTTCTGTACAACCACATATGTAGGGGTACTGTGTAAGTGTCAAACATGATATTTATGTTCACACCGTCATTATACTCTAGTGTTCATTTGGCTTACCAGTATGTCACTGCGACTGTGGTGAAATTGGTTGTGGGTATGCAGGCTCACATCGGTGACTGTTCTTCACTACTGTTACATCTCTGTACTGCCTGATATATTTGCAAATGCATGTGTAATTCCCCATAGCTGACTTGAGGTAGTGTTGTGTCAGTCTGACTGTGGTTTGGACAGTGCTTGTTGACATGCTAAGCAGCTCAGTGTACTTTCCCTACTGTCATGTTATGTCCAGATATTCATAGGATGTCCAGTTGTCTGGCTCATATCTTTGGCCTGGTCCCCATAACTGTTGTGTATGTCTGACAAATCAGTGGGATGGTGTGAGTATTTCAGGTTCTAACAACTGAGAAGCAATTAAGTCTTGGAGTTGTACTATTTTGGTCAATATATTAGAACAGATGGTGTTACTGTAGCAACTGTCTCAGCTTCTCTAGTCAGGTATTTCAGATATGTCACTATTGCCATGGCTTTCTCCCCCCACTTTTTCAGGCTTGGTCCAAATTTGTTGCACTAAGGGGTGCTGTGCATATCTCAAAACACAAGAACACTTCCAAATAATCCACAAAACACACAAAACATCAGGATAGAAAAAGTTGTACTGATGTGTTTGGTACCTCGGCTTATGCCTTCAAAGAATAAATTGTTACATCAAACAGCTTTCTTATATACATCATGATTAATACATTCAATTAGCCATCCTTCAATGTTCAATCAATAATTTAAAGTGCTGGACACATATTATACATTGCTCATGTGTTAACTATGCATAACATATTTTATACATAATTTTTAAATTACTGAGATGAATCCCACCTATTTCTGATGTTAAAAGGAGACAATGACAACAACATCATTCCATTTCCATTAATAAAATGTGAGATTTCAACCATACAACTGATAATATCAGTTTACTTATTGTAAACATTAGTATCTAATTCCATATTTAAACCTTTGGGATGTAGTGTACAAAAGTTTATTATACATTTGTACTCCAACAATAACAACTTGCTAATGTCTACCTCCCTGTCATAAGATTTGGGTTTTGCCAACACACTGAAAAAGAAAGTTTTGACTGAGCTACTATATACCTGAATAAAATGTGTAGCTACCGGATTTTCTATCCAATTCCTTCTTATATCACTCAGATGTTCCATGATTCTTTTCTTGACAACTCTTTTAGTCTGTCCAATGAATCACTTTAGCTGCAGGCACCCACAGCCTGTAATATAGACAATTCCACTGGATTCACATGTATATACTTCACTGGCTTTATAGACCTTGCCATTTATATTGACCCCATCCAAGTTTTTGATTTTCTCAGACTAAACAATTTCTGCAAGGGAAACATCCCCTAATATTTTCTGATCTAAACACTTTGCCATATGATAAGAGCTCTTTTAAATTACTGGATCTCCCATAAGAAAACACTATCCTTTCCGGGAAAATATCCCCATACCTTTCATCATTCAAAACTATTGGCCAATATCTGCACACTAACTCCTTTAGTTTGTCCGAAAAGGGAGAATATTTAGTTACTAAGAAAAGAGGATTTTGCCCTTCCATCTTATTATTCGGATTGGCCTGATGCCATTTAGTACATTTCACTCCCTCCCTGGTGCTCCATGTTAGGCCTAGCTTTCTCCTGGCTTACTTTCTGCGGCCATTAGGACATCTTCCTGATAGCCTATTACATGTAATCTATTTTTTACTCTGCCAAACTCATTCAACAGTTCATCCTTGTATGATGTGTTATTTGCTATCCTTAAAAACTCACCATATGGTAGAGATGCCAAAAGATGGTGGGAATGTACACTATCTGCTGTCAAAAAATTGTTCACAACCGTTTCTTTATTATATGGTCTATGAGCCACCCTAAAATTGTCATCCACAAAGAACTCCAAGTCCAAATACTGTATTGCCTCTTTACTTGTCCTATATGTGAATTCTAAGCCAAAATTATTATCCTGCAACATGTTAATGAAGTTTCAAAACTCCTCCATGTCTCCACCGGAAATGAATATGAGATCATCAGTATGTCTCTTAAAGAATACCACCTTGTTCTTATAAAATGGCACATTATACAGTTTCATTTTCCCAAAATAATCCACGAATAGTACTGCATATATGGGAGTATACGCAGCTCCCATTGCAGTCCCTTCCAACTGCAAATAATAATTTCCATCAAACACAAAACAATTATGCATTAGTGAAAACTCAAGGAGACGAATCAAGAAATCCATTCTTGGACCCTCACCTAACATGTTGCTAATGTCTCTCAAACCCCATTCATGTTTTATGCTTGTATATAGGGATTTCACATCTACCGTGGCCCAATATAACTCTTCAGACCACTCCTTACCCTTCAACAACTCAGCCAACATTTTTCCATTTTTAATGTAAGAATTCACCTTATTAAGATTATTTTTTAGATGAAAATCCAAAAATATCTCTACATTTTAAAGGAAATCTCCTTTCTCCGAGGCTATTGGCCTGCCTTTTGGTTTTTGAATATCTTTATGTATCTTGGGAATAGTTTTAAACATAACATCCCTAGGGTGTTTTATGTGAAGCTTATTGACATCAGAAGCATTTAAGAAACCCAGTCTTTCTGCTCTCTCCAGAATTTCCAATAATTCCCCATTGTATTCTGAAACTGGGTCCCCCAAAACTCTCCTATAAACAGCATTATCATTCAATAAAGCATACGTCATTTCTTTATATTGAGCCTCACTCATGATTACCCAATTGCCACCCTTGTCAGCTTCTGTAAACACATATTCCCTTCTACAACTTCTTAGTCATTGAACCATTTCCCATTGTACTTTAGTTAAATTAAAAGACTTGAATCTCCTTTTAAATGCATCATATTCTCTTTCCACATGTTTACTTAACACATTCTCGAACATTAAAACATTATTGGACATCTTAGGTGGCATAAACATACTATTATAAGTTACAGGCGGCACTGTTATTTTACTATAACCAGAAAAAAAAACGGGAATTGCCTCCATTTTGTTTGCCCCCACTTCCATGGTTTCATCATACAAATCAGTATCATCATAGTCTTATATGGATAGATTTAACAAAACACTGTCAGTACTATCAAAAGAATCATTTACATCAAGTGCCCTTTCTAGATTGTTGACATTAACATCCAATGCATTGCTATCACCTCTTGCCCCCTGCCTTCATTTATTTTCAAAAAATATTTTTACATTTAACTTACGGCAGAATCTATTTATTTCAAAAATCACATCAGCTAGGCTAGGGCAAAGTGTAGGAACATACTTACTACCCTTATCCAAGATGGATAAGACATTAGAGTCCAAAATTAGATCAGACAAATTTACCACTTTTAAATTGTCCATACATATATCAGTCCCAATGTCCACTGAAATATTCCTCTCATTGTTGTTGATATGGTTAATCTCACAGTTTTGTTCAATATCTCTTCCTTCACCTCCTGTTATTCCGTTTCTGCTGGAATCCCTCTCTCTGCGTACCTTACTCGTTGCTGGTGTTCCATCGCCATCTTCATCCTCGACCCCTTCCAAAATCTGAGTTCTCCTTCGCTGGATCCATGTTCCTCATTGAGCTCCTTGAATGAGACACTCTTCTTACTGCTATTGGATGCCAAGTCCCCAGAAGGTATTGAGGAATCATGAAACTCCTGGTTTCTGCTACTAGGCCTTCTGTTGTTTTGCCTGCCCCTGGATTCTTTATGCTGTCATGAGAAAATGGCATTGTTGTTATAGTCTTTTACATCCCTTTGGAGCTTGCCCTTCTTACAGGCTATGATTGCTTCCTCCACCTTCACCATATTCTCTTTTACCTCCTTCACTTTGTTGTCGAAAACCACCACAGGAACCTTTCCAGCTAGATCCATTTGCACCCTTAAGATCTCCGCTCTTAGTCTTTCTTGCTGACTCTGATTCCGCTTCACCAGAACTTTCAACCAAACCGTAGTACATGTCAACGATGCCTCATTCCATTCGCTCAGCAGGTCTACTTCATCTTCTGTGAACTCATAGGTGGGTAATTTGTTTATTCTAAGGCCTCTGAGTGTGATGTCCAATGACAAGTACTTTTCTAATAATCTAATGTCATAATGTAACGTTACCTCCTTAGTAAGAAGTCTTTCTAATTTTATGAAATCCTCCTCACATGGACTTATTTCATCTGCCATCAAGGGATCAATTTCCATAATTCTAAATTCCCTTTCCTTCCCAATATCCTCACACGTGTAACGGGCTCCCTCAGCTGCCATAATCCTCCAAAATTACTCAAAACACACGAACACCTCCAAATAATCCACAAAACACAAAGCATCAGGATAGAAAAACTTTTACTGATGTGTTTGGTACCTCGGCTTATGCCTTCAAAGAATAAATTGTTACATCAAGCAGCTTTCTCATATACATCATGCTTAATACATTCAATTAGCCATCCTTCAATGTCCAATCAATAATTTAAAGTGCCCATCACACATTATACATTGCCCATGTATTAACTATGCATAACATATTTTATACATAATTTTAAAATTACTGAGATGAATCTCACCTATTTCTGATGTTAAAATGAGACAACATCATTCCATTTCCATTGATAAAATGTGAGATTTCAACCATACAACTGACAATATCAGTTTACTTATTGTAAACATTTGTATCTAATTCCATATATAAACCTTTGGGATGTAGTGTCCTAAAGTTTATTATACATTTGGACTCCAACAATAACAACTTGCTAATGTCCACCTCCCTGTCATAAGATTTGGGTTTTGCCAACACACTGAAAAAGAAAGTTTCTACTGAGCTTCTATGTACCTGAATAAAATGTGTAGGTACCATATTTTCCATCCTTTTCCTTCTTATATCACCCAAATGTTCCATGATTCTTTTCTTGACAGCTCTTTTAGTCTGTCCAATGTACCATTTTATCTGCGGGCACCCACATTGTCTCATTTTAACATCAGTAATAGGTGGGATTCATCTCAGTAATTTTAAAATTATGTATAAAATATGTTATGCATAGTTAACACACGGGCAATGTGTAATATGTAAAGGGCACTTGAAATTATTGATTGGACATTGAAGGATGGCTGATTGAATGTATTAATCATGATGTATATAAGAAAGTTGCTTGATGTAACAATTTATTCTTTGAAGGCATAAGCTGAGGTACCAAACACATCAGTAAAACTTTTTCTATCCTGATGTTTTGTGTGTTTTGTGTTCTGAGCATATCTCTCAACTGTTCAGATTATTGCAGAACATCCAGGTTTGTTGCACATATTTGGTTTCTTTTCCAAAATTTATTGTAATTTCTCTTGTAAATCACTGAGATGATTTGAGGATGTCTGTCAGTACATGATGACATCATTTCAGACCAGACCTCATATCCTGCAGAACATGTATGCTGAAACAAAACCTGTTACTAGAGCAACTTTCCACATTAATAAGAGCAATGTCTAAAATATGTCCTTAGTTGTGGCCCATTGTCCTCCCATTCTTATAGCCTTGGCCCAGATTTCTTGCACTAACAGGCTGAGAGGTATGGTACTGAGATATGAGTGCACTACATGTTATGAGCATGTGTGTGTGTGTGTGTGTGTGTGTGTGTGTGTGTGTGTGTGTGTGTGTATGTGTGTCTGTGTATATATATATATATATATATATATATAATATACACACACACACGCGTATATATATATATATATATATATATATATATATATATATATATATATATATATATTTTTTTTTTTTTTTTTAAATATATTTTTCATATATATGTATCTCCATACATATATATCTGTATATGTATATATAAAATAACCTGAGTGATTCCACAGAGATTTTTCCCTACTGTTGAATGACTCTACTGCATGATATGATTGAAAAAGCATTCGAAATTCCTACCTCTCAAATGGCATAGTGGTACATTTCTCTGGCTGTAGTGTATAGTGTACTAAGTTTGAGACTTGGCATGACTGATTGCTTTGTTGCTAGGCAGAACAGTGGCTGATGGAGACAGAGTGATTAAATCAGTTTTAAGTGGGCTTGAATGGGTTTGTGCGATGCCAATGTATTGTTAACCGTAGAGATGCTTAATCCATTTTAGCTTCACTTAGCATTGCGCAAGCTCGCTTACTCCCACTTACTGCCACTTACACACATGCTAATTCCTTTAAAAGAAAAGAAAAAGGAGTTATAGGAAAGTGGTGAAAAAGGGGCATGCAGAGGGAAAAACAATATGAAAGGTAGCCAGGGATGTGCAGGACGGGTGTAGGGAAGGTCCATAGCTGTCCATTTCTTATACAACAACAGCTGTGCATTTGTACGGACTGTGGAGGAGAATTTGGACACTCAAATCACAGAGAGAGGTGTGAGGACAACAGAAATGTATTATCAAGCCAATTGGACTGGATTACGTGTCCAGTGGACACCTGTACAAAATGGACAGCTGTGTATGGGGCAATCACATTTTGGGGGACAGGTGCCCTTTTTTCCTTCATTAAGGTGAGAGGGGGTTGTTGGGGAAAGATTGTAGGTACATCTGGGGAGGTAGTTTTGGTAGGGAGACAGACAAGACAGACAGGACAGCAGACGGGCAGTGTATGATACATGACTGGGGTAAATACCTTGGACAGGGAGGGTGTTTGGGAATCAGAGGCCCATGAGCCCTCATATGGATACATTGAGACTGACATCTCCACCTGCAGACTTTCACAACTGCACATTCACACCTCTGATGGGGCTATTGTCCTGTACCTCACATACATATATCTCAAACAGTAGAGACCCCCAGACTGATCCTTGGGGTACAGTGTTGTGGATGAATGAACTATTAGAGGTGGGTTCTACTACTTTGACTGAGTGGCTACTATCATTGGGCCAGTTACCTACCCATCTGGTAACCTACAGTTTGGTGCCTAGCTGTTTAGGCTTATGTATCCTGTCACCTGGGGATTACTGTGAGAGGATTGGGTTAGGTGAAGGTAGGCATTGTTCACCATCTTCCCCTCATCCCTGTGTTTGTTGACCACTGCAGAGAGGTCCATCAGATTTCACAGTCTGGATCTCCCTTTGACAATACCATGTTGTGTGGGCCAAGGCATTTTGATGTTGCCGATGTCCTGTTCATAATGTCCTCAATATTGCCTCCCATGCACTTGCAGAGCAGGCTAGTTAGGCTGATGTCATCATATTGGCTGGGTTGGTGGACTGCTCCACCTTTGTGCGTAAGGATGACAGTGGCTGTCCTCTGTGCAGGTAGGAGGACACTGGGACTCAGGCTGTGGTTGACTACAGTGCAGAATGGATCTGACAGCCCATGTCTGTGTTTTTGTGGGATGCAGCCAGGGATGGTATCATGACTATGGAGACCTCAGTGTGTTGCTTTTGAGAGAGCATTACGGACCTGCTTCCTGATGATGAGGGGAGGGGGAGCAGGTGTTGTAAATGCACATGCATACCACTGGGGGACAGGGTGGTAGTGTTTATACTTCACCTGTCTGCAGCCAGTTGCGTGTATGTCTGCCATATGTACATGTGGTGTAATTGACGACCACTACAGAGCAGATGTGTGTGTTTCCTCTCAAACTGCAGACACATGTGTGGAAGGCCTAGTGATTTGCCTTGGTGGATGTGTCCGATTTGCACTCAAAGGCAGCTTAGAGTACATCACCTGTGCCATTATTTGCTTGGGCAGACCAAGGTGACATTGCTTCTAATGAGGCATCTTTTCCTTCTTGGCCTGTCCAGCAATTATTTCCACCGATTATGGTATTTGTGTATTGTTGCCATCCACCACAGGTGTTTACCCCACCTTGAGGGGGATGATGCTGTCCTGTCAAGTACTGCTGAGTCCATACAGCTATGTGGATGCCCACATAGTATTGTGGTGTGGGCCTGGACACTGTTGCTAGTTCCAACAAATGGGACATTGGCTGTACAGCTACTTCTACCTACTCTGATGGGATTCATAGTCATTCGAGTACAATTCATTCTGTTTGACACTGTAAGGGGGGGCAGGAGAGATGGTGACCTGAACAGTGATGGCTATGTGGTCATTTATTACCAAGGATGATGGCACTATATGAGTGCTACAGTGGTTATTCATGTTGGTTAGGACCAGGTACATGAGATTCCCACCTGCTGTAGGAGTGTTGATCAGCTGATCCACTGCATTGCCATTGACAAAGCCAAGGAATCTATGTGTGTTCATGTTCCGGTGGCATAGGTCAGGCACACTATAGTTGGATATTTGAAGTCACCCAGGCGCAGGGTAGATGATTGAATCCTGACATATTCCAGTAGGTCCCGATGGGTGTGGTTGGTGTCCATAGTCATGTTTGGAGGCCTATAGCTAGCTATGAATTGAGTAGGTGTTTTGTCAACTGTTAACTGCACTCAGGATGTCACCCATGCTACATACTGTTTGTCCACCCTGGAGGTGTGTATGTGTATGCTAATGTTCAACACTCCACCTCCTGCGGCTTTTCAGGCCTCCATTTGGTGTCTACATGTATGATGAGATGAGTGACCTGGCAAGGTTGGTGTGCTCTCCACAGCTAGAAAGCAGGTGTCAGTGACTGCACAAATGTCAGCATCCTGCAGGACAAGGCACACTTGCATTGATATTGGTGTCATGATAAGACACCTAACTCCTGTTAGAGCAAGACATCTACACAAAGGCACACATCAGATGTGGGAAAAGGCCAGTAAATAGTGTCACTTTATCAATCTAGCTGAAACACACTTATTTGCCAGAAAAGACGTTGTCACATTCACAGGTGTACTCTGCAGAATATGACATCTGACAATGAAATGTATGCTAATATGTTATGTCGTCAGTCTTTAATGGGTTGCCATTAATGTGCCAGACAATACACAACTGTCTAAGGCATTGACTACTGATATGAGGCAGACATGTAGTCAGTCTGCAAAACTCTGGACAGTTGTCAGGTATGGGCTCACTATATCAAATACAGTTCAACACACGCATCTTCACCTGTCGTGTAGTATGCACATACCCTGTGTACATCTCTTACATTTGTAAGCCAAGCATATGTATTAGATTAGCATTCACAGGTGACATATGAGTAATTACAACATCCCAGGTAGCTGGCCTACCAGGGACATACTCAGTACTGGACAACAGAAACTCCAGTAGTACTCATACATGAGTTGGCCTTTGCTGGGGTGAATCAGGGGCCAGAGTTGTGCTCCATGTCAATGCAGGCAGGGCAAGCAGTAATGGCCATAGATGCTGGACAGCAGCATGTGAGTTCAGCAGGTCTTGTTGCAGCTGAATGTTTAATGTCCCATTTAACATCATTGCATCCCCCCTTCTGCATTTCATTACATGCTTACATGATTGACTCACAACAATGCAAATGGTTAGGATTGTGTAGTCACAGTCTGTCTTTGTGTAGATGAGTTGAGACCTGTGTTGCATAGGCAGCAGCTTGCCTTTTGTAAGTACTGCTCATGAGCCGATGATGGCCTGTGCACCAATCGGTGTCTCCCACTTGCTACTTTCATCCAGAGCAGTTGTGTTGTCTTTCCATTTGCCAATGCCATGTCAACACAGTGCTATAATGATGGCCTTCATGTGAGCCTTGCCCCTTTCCCTTGCCTGTGTGGAGGACATTATGGAGATGTGGGGGCTTCAGCTTCACAGAGGGTAGGTGGGAATACCTTCAGGAGAGGACATGTGGAGACAGCCCAGCAACATGGGGAACAAAGCTCCAGAATTGGGTACAGATTATAGGTCAGTGGTGCTGTTATACACATAGAGGGTTGCAGTGGCGGCTGGTGACTCCAAATCAAAGGGGGGCTGCAAGAGACAGTTGAATAGGTGGGGCCAATGGGAAGGGGTGTGACCAACTAGAAACAGGTGGAGCTATGCTCAAAACCACAAAAACTGGGACTTTAATTAAATGTGCTGCCCTGGGTGCCAAATCATCATTATGAGAGTCCAATCAAGACAAAATGAAGTGTAGAAGGAAAATAAATATTTCAATGAATTGGCTACATGACAGCTTATTTAATATCTAGATGGAAACAAAAAGGCTGTGAGGCATGAAAAATTAAATTACTTTTTAAATACATTACTAGAATGCCAGTCAAAATCAAGTATAAAATAACAAGCAGCACTCAACTCAAATCACTTCTCCTTGCACTGGAGTTCTAATTATGATTTATATTCAGCTTTATAAAAGTTACCAAGTAACATGCTGAAAGTAGCAATCTCTGTGATACCCCCACTTGTAAAAATGTTTCTTATCCAAAAAAGACCTGCTGCCTGACAACTATCTACTTGTCTCATGGGGAAAACATGATCAAAGTAAAAGCAAACAAGAAACAAGCTGAGGATAAATTGATTAAAGGATTGCTGCACAGGTTATGGACCACACATGATAGATTAGCATTATGTTTAGTTTAAGGGTAGAGCCTGTAAAGATGACTGCAAGTCTCCAATAAATGTAATGAGCTTCTGAAAATACTGTAATCCTGTCCTTTATTACAAATACTGTCATATGCATTTCAATACCTAAGACTTATATGTTATCTAGTTATGTAAATATTCTCTGCATGGCAACAACAAAAAGGCTTTCAATGCTGGCAATTCTTTAACAGTATGCTTATTAAAGCTTACTTGCATCTTACAGTCTCAGACAAGCTTACCTGATGGTCATTAAAGCATTGCTACTTAAACACAGAGCAACAGGCACTGTAGCAACATGCATTTTCTGAATAATAAGCATAAATCATCAGTACAAAAATATTACAGAAAACCAGAACATTCTGCAAAATCAAGGACCGATGAAAAGCCACTAAAGTACATTTGTCTATCTTGGATGGGGGGATAATCTGCACACTTACACTGCATAACTGCTCCTTGCCTTGCTTGGACACATCCAGAGTCACTACATGGGAGTGGGGTGCAACATGTATGTCACAATTTGAAATATCTTTGGCTGATTGTGATGGCCCTGACACATTTGTCATACCTCTCAACCTCAGAGCAAGAAATCTGGACAAAGCCATAAACAGAAGTGGGGCAAAGGCCCAAAAATAAGAACAATTTTTAAATGTTGCTCTTATAAACTTAGAAAGATAATAGAATAGTAGGTCTTGCATTAGTATGATTTTTTGAAGGGTATGGAATCTGAAACTCAAAGTCTGCCATTATTTTCTAACTTCAGTCTTTAATTATTTGCCACTAATTTGCCAGAAAACCACAATTTTATGAAAAATGGACCAGAAATGTGATCGAAAAATATAAAATAGCCACACAATACAGCTGGGAACCTGTCAAAGAATGAACACTTTTTAATATCGGTACTGGAAGGTTGTGCAGCTGACAAAATAAGAGAATTTACATGCATTTCTGAAATAAAAGTAATCTATAATTCTGATCATTACAATCATTTATTAATTGTAAACCCTCCATATTTTCTTCCAAAATTGCCATTTTGTGGAGGGATTATAAAGGGGAGAGCAACATTTTGAGCCAAAGTCGGGGACAGTTGAGAGGTCTGCATATACCTAATTCTATAAAGTGATTTATTTGCACATACCTCTCAATGTCTTAACACAGGAAATCTGGACAAGACCAAATATATTGGGGGAACATACAGACAGCATTAAAAATTGCTCTTGTATAAACTTAGACAGTTGATAGAATAACAGATCTTGTTTAGCATGCATTTTTTCTGAAGGGTATGAAGTCTGAAACTCAATGTCTGTCATTATTTAGTGATGTTATTCCTAAATGATTTTGCTAGAAAAACCACAAAATTTATGAGGAACAAACCAAAAATAGGAAAAAAAAATCTATTCATTATGTGAATATCTGGACAGTGGAGAGGTATAGTTTAGCTGGGGCTGCATTTGAGTTTGCCGCCCTTACCCCCTCATAAAATCATGGTCAAATGGGGCCTCTCCCCTGCAGCCATTCCAATGTCCCGTTACTTTGCTATTTCATCCCTTTACAATAGACACTGTAATGTCCATACTACTTTACTTCTATGATGATTTAGGTTTCATTTAAAAGTTTTATTTTACATTTTACAGCACAAACACTAATAGACATCTGTTAAACAAAGCAATGCAGTCTCACATTAAAAATAGACCTAGCATTAAAACTTCTCTGCCCTTGAAGCTTGCATTCATTGAAACAGCACTGAAACCCACATTCAAAGAAAATACATTTGGCCAGTGACAGATAAAGATTAACTTTAGGCTGCATTCAAATCATAAGCCCCTTGCACATGAAACATACGTGTTCTTTGATACACCTTCCTGATTGTATTAAATTATATTCCTTATATAATACAGTACAGTTGTTAGACGACATTTTAAATGTATTGTTTTCAACATTTTTCCAGTAAACAATGAAACAAAATGCATGCACCAATAATGACAAACCTGCCCAATTCAGAACATTTCCATCATAAAAGTCTACTCAAACTTCTACAATCCACCACTATCAGTAAATATGCATAATTTCTGCAGAAGTAAAAGTCAATCTAAATAATTCCACATTAAAGAGATCTGTAACTAATAAAGAGGTTGCTGCTAGCAAACAACTTTATATTTCATTGTTTCATCTACAAATAAAGTGTCTGTTGCCCTTGAGGAATAAATTGCCCATGTTATATTAAAAAAATGATAAGCTAGTAATATTGCAATAGGAAATGGATGGCAAATTAATAACAGGTTCATAGTTACTAGGTATCTCTGTCAAACAGGAGATTCTCAGGACTGCAGTATCCACTCCCTTTAAAAGTATGATACAGTACAGTATCAGCAATGCATCGACATACTGTGGGAGTAGAACCCACAGACTTCTGCATCAAAAGCAAGTACACTACCTGTTGTGCTGTTTAACAGTATAAGCAAACTCAGCATATGCAGCACTAAACTTCTCTTCCCCTGAAGCTCTTAGCTCCTTGTACAATCCACTCAACACTCACTGTATCTCTCAATTTTGCAGCACATGAGCACAAGAAATCTGGAAAAAGACAAAATTTATTGGGGGGGGGGCAAAAGCCCAAAAAACAGGGACACAATTTAAACATTGTTTGTATAATCTTGTAAAGTTGCTAGAATAAAATGATGTGCTACCACCATGCATTTCATTGCCAAGTCTTGAACCCAGGACCCTGTGCACTACAATCAGAGCAAAATACCACTATGCCAAGTCATCTCTTTCTTAAAAGACTGGAAGACTGAAACTGAAATGGCTATCATTCAGTGAATTCAGTTCTCAACTTTCAACCTCTTAGCATAAAACCCTGGACAAAGCCAATAATGCGGGAATACAGACCCATAATAGAGACACATTTCAAATACTGATCTTATAAACTTAGAAAATTCCTGGAATTAAATGTTTTGTGTTACCATGTACTTTCTGAAGAACATGAAGTCTGAAATTCAAATGTCTGTCATTATTTAGTGAAGTCAAAATTCAGAAAACCACAGATTTTATGAGAAGCAGAACAGAAGAAAAACATGAGGCAAAAATCTGACCACTTTTCTCAAGTGGTGGTGGGTATGGAATTCAGGCTCTTGCTTTCAGCCTGAGTTACTATCTAGCCACCAGTTATAGTTAACTGAGGTGGGGCATTTTACACACACACACACACAAACACACACACACACACACACACACACACACACACACACACACAAAAGCCAGTACCTACATAAAAGCAAAGTACACACACACACACACACACACACACACACACACACACAAACAAAATCCAGTACCTGCATAAAAACAAAGCCCTTCTATTCCCATGCAAAAGCCAGTACCTGCATAGAAGCAAAGTCCTCCCATTCCCATGCAAAAGCCAGTACCTGCATAAAAGCAAAGTCCTCCCATTCCCATGCAAAAGCCAGTACCTGCATAAAATGGCCTGAGAGCAGAGTCCATCAAAACCAGTACCTGCATAAAATGGCCACTAAGCCTGAGAGCAGAGTCCATCAAAAGCCAGTACCTCCATAAAAGCAAAGTTGCAAAGTCCTCCCATTCCCATGTAAAAGACAGTACCTGCATAAAATAGCCTGAGAGCAGAGTCCATAAAATGGCCAGATCATCCCACCTGCAAAAGCCAGAAAGAATCCATTGCAGCAGCTCCAGTTTCCAATCACATGCGTGCGTGTGCTGAGTCCAGCCTCCAGTTCCATGCACAGACTGCAGACATTGTAGTACGATCCCCCTCCAGTCTATGCAGTTGTAACTGTATAGACTTCTGGGGCATCTGTAGACTGCTGCCTTCTTTCCTAATCCAGACTGGTTAAACAGCAGTCAGGATTTGAGTTCTGAGCACACATGTGCAGAGTTCTGGGACTCATTATTTTTTTTTATTCTGTTTTTTCTTGTTTTTGTACAGCTGGGAGGGAGGCTGCAGTCCTGCAGTCCAATAGCATGAGCCGCCACTGAAGGGTTGCTAGTTTAACAGGGTTCATCTGGACATGCAGTTTCTGTGTGACTTGACTTCTGAGAGTGATATGTCCCTGACATACCTCTCAACTGTCCTGATGTCCACAGACTGCCCAGGGGTTCACCTGTTATGTTTGGTCTGTTCCTCAGACAGCATCTGTTTTTGAGGAAGCAGTAGGATAATGTGAGGATTTTAGTCAGTAACTGTTGACATCCATTGGTGTTTCAGACATCATATCCTTCAGGGATGTTATATTACAACAAAAAATGTGACACTGTCAACTGTTTCAGTTTGTAACACCATTATGTGAGATATGTCCCTCTTTCCAGCCCCCTGTCCCCCAAGTATGTCATGCTTTGTCCAGATGTCTTGCAGTAAGAGGGTCAGAGCTATGTGTTATCATTATTTATTGACTGCACTCAAGGTATCATCCCATTGACTTAGAAGAATCCTGGGAGTGGTATGTGGCAGTTGCCATGAATATGGTCTCACACCCTGGACATTCTGTGGAAATATGTATATATGAGAGTTATGTATGTCTAGCCATTGTGAAGTGACTGCCAAGATTGTATAACAATGTTGTGTGTAGATGTTTGTTTGGTTGGGTAGGGAGAGTAGCAGATGTAAGTGTAACAGATCCTGTTTCTATCTGACTGTGCACGCTGCTGGTCATCTATCAGGTGTATATGTTTGTAGGGGCAGACTGAAAAAGGTCCTTTAACACCTCAGGATTCCCAGTACACTGTGAGTTGGGCCAGTATCTGTCAGTGCATTGTGTGACTGGGAATCAGGATATGTTCGTTCAGTCATTCTACTCTAGAGTCCATTTGGGGTACTGGTATGCTGCTGTGACTGTGGTGCAAATGGTTGTGGGTGGACATTTATGCACCGATATCTGCTTTTCCCTACAGTCCTAGCCTTGTAGTGCATGATATATTTGGATATACATGGGTAATTGTCCAGAGTTGATTGGGGTTAGTGTCATGTTGATCTTACTGTGGTTCAAAAGATGCTGGGTGACATGGTTGGCATCTGCCACAGGTTTTTCCATTCTGTTCTATAACTGCAATCATACCTCTCTGCTGGCCAGATGTCTAGATACTGTTCTGATGTGTGGCTAATATGTTTTGTCTGTTGGCCACAACAGTTGTGGGTTTCTGAGGAATCACTGGGATGATGTGAGCATTGACATCAGTAAATAATGACATTCATTTGTGTTTCACACCTGGAATCTATCTGGCATTGTATGTTAAAGCAAACCATGCCACTCTGGCAGACTTCTACGCATATGACAGCCATATTTCACAGATGTCACTATTGGTTGCCCTTTATACCCCCAGATTGTCAGGGTTTTTGCAGATGTGTCACAGTAAGAGGTTGGTTGTCTGTAGAGCTATATATATATATATATATATATATATATATATATATGTGTGTGTGTGTGTGTGTGTGTGTGTGTGTATATATATATATATATATATATATATCTATAAGAACACAGCAAAACAAGCCGGAGCTAAAAACTTAAAGAGTTTAATATAGTAAGCGCTTTCGGAAACGCCAATACGTTTCCTTCCTCAGACATACAATAATAAAACATTTGGGCATAAATATATAGTGCATTACCTGCCCAATTAAACAATTAATAGTGTTCTTGTGGGTAATTATTACAAACAAATTCATTACCAAAAGTTAGTACCCAAATCATGTTGATGTAAAAACTCTATCTAAAAGATCTGTTAAAACTTGTTATATAACAAGACCAAAGCGTGCATACGTTGTATGTACACAATATTTACACAATAATCAGCTCCATAGTTTTTGCTCTAAATCAAAAATCAGATAAATCATGTTGAATAAGCATAATTCATTTTTAAAATAATACAACTCATTTTTGTATGTGTGTGTGATGTGAGTAATATTAATGTTAGACATTAGCCACTAAACATCAAATGTAAGAGGGGACCGTAAAGGGTAGTCAGCTCATCTCTTCAAAGCTGCTAATTTTAAAAAACATTTTATAGATACAGTTTTGTTAAGACCCGGTGGCAGGTAGGCTGCTGTTTTTATTTGCCATAGGAGTTCTTCAATCTTGAGTTTAATCTGCCATGGTTCCCCCTTAAGGTCAAACTGTACTCATCAGAAGTTATTATTAAGAGACAAACAGGTTATTTCCAACCTTTATTAACAATAAATCCAGCTGCTGAATATATCTCTGAAGTCAACCAAGTAACTTCACTGCCATTAGAGTTCCATGGCTTTGTAACTAGCTTTCTTTGTACTTATAATCTTGATCATGCATTAATAAGAAACATTTTAAACAAAAACTGGGCTTTTATCAATGAGGACAACAGGCTGAGTAAGATTTTGGGTGATAAGCCTAGGGTGGTTTTTAGATGTGGCTATAATTTGAAGTCACTTCTTGAATATTCTAGCAAACCTTTAGTAAGTAAACACATAGGAATGTTTAAGTGTGGGTCATGTCACCAGTGTAAACTTATAAACACCATGTACCAATTTAAGATTCATGACAAATGATACAAGGTTCAGGGCAGATTCTCTTGTGACTCAAAAGCAGTAGTTTATTCTGCTTGTTGCCTGAACTGTCCCTCTTTCTACATTGGAAAGACAGAAAGAAAGCTTAGGCAATGGATGTATGAACATCAATATGCTATTAGCAAGAAGGACATGAACAACGCCCTAGCTAAGCATATAGAAGAATTCCCTGACCACAGTTTTAGGTTCAACGTTCTGAATCAGGTACAGTTTGACCTTAAGGGGGACCATGGCAGATTAAACTCGAGACTGAAGAACTCCTATGGCAAATAAAAACAGCAGCCTACCTGCCACTGGGTCTTAA
Organism: Protopterus annectens; assembly: GCF_019279795.1. Taxonomy (NCBI): domain Eukaryota; kingdom Metazoa; phylum Chordata; order Ceratodontiformes; family Protopteridae; genus Protopterus; species Protopterus annectens. Next base: position 1,898,959,281 of record NC_056725.1, read on the forward strand.
CGAAACTGTATCTATAAAATGTTTTTTTTTAAATTAGCAGCTTTGAAGAGATGAGCTGACTACCCTTTATGGTCCCCTCTTACATTTGATGTTTAGTGGCTAATGTCTAACATTAACATTACTCACACCACACACATATACAAAAATGAGTTGTATTATTTTAAAAATGAATTATGCTTATTCAATATGATTTATCTGATTTTTGATTTTGAGCAAAAAATTATGGAGCTGATTATTGTGTAAATATTGTGTACATACAACGTATGCACGCTTTGGTCTTGTTATATAACAAGTTTTAACAGATTTTTTAGATAGAGTTTTTATATCAACATGATTTGTATACTAACTTTTGGTAATGAATTTGTTTGTAACAATTACCCACAAGAACACTATTAATTGTTTAATTGGGCAGGTAATGCACTATATATTTATGCCCAAATGTTTTATTATTGTATGTCTGAGGAAGGAAATGTATTGGCGTTTCCGAAAGTGCTTACTATATTAAATTCTTTAAGTTTTTAGCTCCGGCTTGTTTTGCTGTGTTCTTATTTTCAACAGTTTGTCGAGAGATATTGTTTGGCTTATATATATATATATATATATATATATATATATATATATATATATATGGGTCTACTTCATTTGACCTAACTTTCATTTGCCCGACACTCATTTTCCTGAGACCAAATGACTGAAAGCTCATTTGCCCGACACTTCATTTGCCCGACACTTCATTTGACTGACAAGTAGTATTAGCAAGAAAATGGAATATGCCCCCTTCCCCACTGTAGTGTGACCCTGGAGTTAGAATATATAGGTAGGGGGGTGTGGGGGGCACAGCCCCCCACAACAGGGGATGTGGGGGGCGAAGCCCCCCACTTACTTTTCTTTTACTAAGCAATATTACATCAAAAGTTAACAATATCATATGAAATGAAGTGGGGGGCTTTGCCCCCCACACCCCCCCTACCTATATATTCTAACTCCAGGGTCGCACTACAGTGGGGGAGGGGCATATTCCATTTTCTTGCTAATACTACTTGTCGGTCAAATGAAGTGTCGGGCAAATGAGCTTTCAGTCAAATGGGGTCAGGAAAATGAGTGTCGGGCAAATGAAAGTTAGGTCAAATGAAGTAGACCCATATATATATATATATATATATATATATATATATATATATATATATATATATATATATATATATATATATATATATATATATACATATATATATATATATATATATATATATATAATATATATATATATATTGGTATCTATATATACATATCTATGTATATAACAGTACTATGGATATATAATTCTCCCTTATGTTGAATGACTGTTGTGCATGCTATGTTTGTAAAAACACTGCAGATTCCTACAGCTCAGATGGTGTAGTAGTATGTTGCTGTGATTATTGTGCACAGGGTCCTGAGTTCCAGACTAGGAGGTGATAACATTTTTTATTAATGTTAAATTACCAGAATGAATGATATGTTTGTAAAACCATTACAGGTTCTCACAGCTCAGAGATGTAGTGGTACATTGCTGTGATTGTAGTGCACAGCATCCTGGATTTGAGCGCTGGTTATTTTGTTGCCGGGCAGAACAAGGGCTGATGAAGACAGAGTGATTAAGGCACTTTTAAGCAGTTGTAAGTGGGGTTGCACTTTTCTTGCATGGTGCTAAGAATTGCTAAGAGAAAGTCAAATAAACCCTCTTAGCTTCACTTAGCACTGTTTACTCCTGCTTACACCGGAGCTAATTTTCTTTAAAGAAAAGAAAAAAGGGTGATAAGAAAGTAGTGAAATGGGGGCAAGCAGAGGATAAAACATTATGACAAGCAGCTAGGGATGTGCAGGACAGATGTAAGAAAGGACCATAGCTCTACATTTCTTCAGCAGCAATTGCTTTGCATTACATGTATAGAATTTAGAATTTAGAGCCTCCCACCCCAGGGGTATTGTCGATAGACATTTGCAGAGTAATCAGTGGGTTGATTGATTAGTTTCACTGTCCATAGGGGCAAAATGTAGAGCTATGTATAGGGCAATGTTTTTTTGTGGGACAAATGCCTTTTTTTTAAGGTGAGAGTGGGATGTTGGGGAAGGGCTGTAGGTAGGTTTGGGGAGGTAGGTTGAGTGGGATAGGTTTCATTTGCAGACAGACAATACAGACAAGACAGCAGACAGGGGTGGTATATGACACATGAGGGGATAAACACCTTTGATAGGAAGGGTGATTGGGAATCCGAAGCCCATGAGCCCCCAAATGGATAAAGTGGGACTGAAGTCCCCACCCATGAGCAGTCACCACTGCTCCTTCATGGTCCCAAAGGTGGCTGTGCTGGGGGCTGGACAGGAGGGGCGGCCTTCCCCTTGAGGTGCACCAGACAGCCCTCAATCTGTTGCAGCTGCCCACCCAACTCTGTTCTGATGGTGCTAAGCACCAAACCCCAGGCCTGACTGCGGGTGACAAGGTCCTGTCCACTCCTGATCCCAGGGGGGTGAGGGCCAATATTAAAAGACTGAAAAGGTGTTTCATCAAACACCTCTTGGTCGACACATAAAGAGCAAACACACTAAAGTGTGAATACTCAAAACAGTGATTTCTTTCCCTGGGAAAGAAATCGCTATCACAAACACACACACACATACACACACTTTCAAACATAACAGTGTGGGGGGGCTTTGCCCCCCCACATCCCCCAATGCTGGGGGCTGTGCCTCCCACACACCCCAACTAAATATACCAATTCCAAGATCACACTACAGTGAGGAAAGGGGCCAACACACAGGGATGGCCAAGTGATTTCTTTCCCAGGGAAAGAAATAGCTGTTTTGAGGGTTCATGGTTTAGTGCATTCACTCTTTATGTGTTGACCAAAAGGTGTTCAATGAAACACCTCTTCGGTCTTTTAATATAGACCCACAGTGACTGGCTCCATCCCCTGAGGCAGTTCCACCAAAAGGTGGTGCAGAACCAGTGGATGAGGAAGGCCCAGGTTGGTTCCCAGATGTGCTGGGCCCTGGTGCCACAGCCAGATGAGGTGGGACAGGTGGATCTGCTGAGATCTGCCTTCCCAAACATGCTATGGTGTTGAGGTTTTAAAGAATATGTTGGTTAGTCATGAACAACACATTTCCAGATTAGTTATTACAGCATGCATGGGTGTTCCAATTAACCCCATAAAACAGATGTGAAACAGTTGCATAGCAAAATGAACACATGCATAAATGGAACAACAGTATGCATTATAACAGCATGCCAGTAATATTGATGGCAACAGGCCACCAACAATGGTATTTGAACAAGGTATGTTAACATGCAAACAATCAAATATATGAACAATAATAAAACAACTCCCAACATTAGGTTTGGAGTAAAATATACCCATAGTATATGAATTTTAGTATTGATCCAGATGAGGGGTGGGGGGAGAGACAAAAAGTCCATTAACATCTGTTTATGCTTCTATTTTCCACAACAGTACTGCTCAATACTCTATGGGTCTGCCCTCACTTTATATCTGCCTATGGCCCATAGCTTCTGTAGCACAGACATACCTATCAAACTGTCAGCCTGAAATGGTATAGGGCAAAACTGTGGCAACTCTGGGCACATGACTAGAGTGGACTCATACATGTCAGGGTTACATATCTGGCACAGGAGGGGTACCCTGAACTGCTGTTATGTGAGTGTGCTACTGGAATATTTCAACTGGTTTCCTATCTGTGTCCAGGGTTATTGGCAACAGTGACCACTAGCTGTGATAGTGTGACACTTAAGAGGCATGTATCAGAAAGAGTGCATGTTGTATGTATCTATCCTGCTGTCATTTGCAGGCATGTAGTGAGACAGTTGAACAGTTGTACACAGTTTATTAGTATACCATTCATACAGCTACTACCAACATTTCCTTACCTGTACAACTAGTGGAGAAAATATCTGTTAACACTACCTTACTGTCTTTACATTTATTCCTGATTTCTTGTGTGTAGATATGCACAAATCTTAGTACCACTCCCTAGATTCGAACCATGTCTGTGTGTACAAAATTAACAAATAAGCTATTGCTCATCACACAGAGTACTGGGGAAGTGCTGTTTCCAATTTCAGTGGTTTCTGTCTAATAGTCTCTTGGTTAGACAGTCTGAACTTGTAATGCTGTGATGCATGCATGACAGATAGTTATTGTACTGAGCATTAATCCTTTGGATTACTACAATTTGGAAACCAAAGGTTAACACAAGGCAATGCTGGATGGAACACAATTTGAAACTTTACACATTACTATTCAGGGTTCAGGGCTTAGTGCAGTATATATTTCACATTTCAGTTATATCTTGTTTTACAGCTCCACCATCTATGGTTTTCTTACAACAGGTTCACAGAAGAAGCTCAGTTAATGTATGCTGTCACAGCTACATTTGCTGTGAAGAATCTGTATACATTCTAAATGTCTACAACAACATAACCAAATAAACACAACAATTGTTTAGGTAGTTTTATTGCACATCAATATTAGTCTGTCAAACATTTCTATTTATTCAGTTCACATAGTAACAGTATACCTACTAGCAGTAAGCAATGTACTCCTTGTTAGCTATTTGAACAATATACTGCAAGATAGATTTGTACTCACCAGCATGTCAGTGCCACCTCAGCAGTCTGCCACCATGGGCTTCAATGTTCATAGCCCTTTCTGCTGCAGCTGTAGGGGAGAGAAACAAACATTATGCATACCTGTCTATCACATTCTCAGGCTAGTATTTGCTACACACTACTTGATATTGGTACTTACTCACTGCTGGCCTGCTCATCTTGGATCCACTAGGCCAAGAGCAACCCCCTCCCTCCACTTTAGGTAAGCATAATGGTACCATACCTGCTCCCCAGTCCGGGGGATGCTAGTAGCACTGGTGAGATAATGTGCAAAATGGTCCCAGGCCTCCATTTTGTATTATGAGCCCTAGTACTGGCCCTGTAGCAGTCTCCCATCATGGTTTTCAACAAGGAGTCCAGCCATGACCCTGGACTCCTGAATGCTCCATTCCTGCACCCGAAAGCGCGCTCCCTCTCCAACACCAGACATGTTCCTGCAAAGATCAGATTAAACCATTTATGGCTGTATTCCCACCTGTACAATTTAAATAATGCCATATTCCCACCCTTTGCCATCATTGGACCATTTCAAAAATGTTGAACACAGCTTAGCAATGCACAAACCTGCTAACCTGGGCTGAACAGTACTTAAAGGGTTAATTGATGAGCACTGCTTAACAGTGCACAACTCCACTTAGCTAAGCTACCTGCTGCTTAGCATTCATGTCTAAGCAATGCTTAAACCTGGTAAGCATAGCTGGGCATTGCTGACCATTGCTCACTTTTCATTAAAAAAATATATCAGGATAATGGCTCCATTTAGTAGGTGTATATGATTTACTTTACATGGCATCCCTCTATGTGCTTTCATTACATTAGCAAGGGGTGTGACTATACTGTGTGGGACACTTGTGTATACATGGGTGACTTCACATGTTACATGCACTCACACTTCTATTTTACACCAGCTACACTACCCTGGTTGACAAAAACAGTTACTACATACTTTAAGTTAAAAAAAATAGTTTTAACACTGCTTTCCCATATAAAAATAACGTGTTTGTCTTGGTACTCAAACTGTGAACACCTGCATGCAAAGCCAGGACTCTAACCACTACACTATCTCAGTTTAGGATTTTCAGCTGCATATTTCTATTTATCTCCTATGGGATGTTTGAGCAATGCTTAGCAGAGGGACATAACATACATACCCACTTAGCTATGCTTAAACATTCATTTCCATGTAAAAATATTATATTATTATTATATTATTATGTTATACAGTGAATAGTGTGGTTTTCTGACAAGTCATTGAGGACTGCAGTCAGGAAATAATGGCATAAATTTGACTTTCAGGCTTCTATTCTTCATAAATTCATGCTAATGCATATTCTGTTTTCTATCAACTTTCTAAGTTTGTGAGGGCAATATTTTATTAGTGTCCCTGTTTTTAGTGCTTTGTCCTCCTATTATTTGTGCCTTTGTCCACATGGACTGCTGTCAGGGAATAATGGCATATATTTGACTTTCAGACTTCTATCCTTCAGAAATTCATGCTAATTCATGACCTGTTTTCTATCAACTTTCTAAGTTTGTGAGGCAATGTTTAAGTAGTTTTCCTTTTTAGTGCTTTGTCCCCCCATTATTTGTGCCTTTGTCCACATGGACTACTGTCAGGGAATAATGGCATACATTTGACTTTCAGACTTCTATCCTTCGGACATTTCTGCTAATGCATGACCTGTTTTCTATCAACTTTCTAAGTCTGTGAGGGCAATATTTAAGATGTGTCCCTTTTTAGGGCTTTATCCCCCCATTATGTGTGGCTTTGTCCACATTTCCTGCTTTATCAGGTTGTGAGGTATTGTACGACACTTTTACAATGCAGGGGGTGTGTCACAGAACCTGCCACACACCCCCTGCATTGCTTTCCTGCTGCTGTATGTATTTCAGTGTCCGCAGACACTGAAATGATCATTTATTTCATTTCAGTGTCCGGGGACACTGAAATACTGGCATAATATTAGAGAAATTCTCAAATATTATGTCGGATCATGTTTAGAAAGTGCTGTATAGCACTTTCTGAGTGCAGGGGGCGTGTTTGTAGTCCATGCACTACTTAAACACCCTCCCTTCACTTGTTCATGGTTCATGTCCATTTAGCCTAAATAGCAGTGCACCTTAATGAATATGCAATGCGCATTACTGTTGCTACATGGACATGAACCACTCTGTGCAGGAATAGCACTATTCCTGCATGGAGTTTATTGACTCCCAGGGATAATGTTGTACAATGCAGGTAGTCTGAGTCTAAGAAAAAAAAAATTTCAACTTCTTGTAGATGATAGCTTCATCTAAATTACTTTTTTGTTAAACTACCAGGCAAATATGGCATAAACACAAACTATGTATGTAGATATTATGGGACCATGCCATGTGTTGTAACTCACCAAACAGGGAAATCAGAGCAATGAAATTTTAGTCCATATAGTGTAGGATTTATAAAGATACCTGAAGCAAGGCATACACAAAACACATCTTTGTTTAGCATTCACAAACATTGAAATCACTTGGCTTTTACAAAATACAAAACTGATAATACCATTGGAACAGTTTCTATATAAAACACTCCATACACTCCACAAATACTCTCTTGGGATATAGTAGGCCCCATTCCAAACCTAAGTATTCACAATGAACCTCCACACTCAAGACATTTCTCCTAGACCTCACTCTTTCTCTCTGTTAGATCCAAAAGTCTCAAGGTATTTCTCCAACCCTTACTCTCAGTCGTAAAATTAATGTTCTGTAGAAGCACTCTTCAGATTAGCCCTGACCTGGCCCACCTTCCATCCATAATTCCAGGCTTTCTTTCAATACAAAAATTGTCCCTCTTTTGAGGAACTAACTTTCTGATTTTTCCTCCATGGCTGCTCTCTTTTATACTGGGGCAAAACTTCTGACTGGCTACTATATAGACTATGGGAACCATTAAGAAAATTCCCATACTTTACATATTTAAAAGAACAGACATTTTTCTTTAAACAAACACGCACACACACACACACAAAAACATACTTTTACAATAGTTTTACACAGCATTTATACACTTAAAATCTCAAAATGTTACAGTAAGTATGAATCAACTATAATAATATGGGAAGCAGATAGTTCTGCTGGCACAAGGGGATAAACCCTAACTATGACCTAAGTGATCCAAAGTCATTTAATGACCTGGTCACCTGTTGGAACTGGTGTAGTGGAGGAGAGAAATGCTAAGGTTTAACCTACAGACCTGTTTTTGAGAGAGGAGCTGGTGGCATGTCTATGAGCACTCTGTGGCTGAATTATGCTGAGAACTAGGGACCACACAGTATCTGCTGTCCAAAGGAGCGAGTACAGCCATTGGTTACATCTCAAGGAAGTGTGAACATCAGCTGTAGTTAACCACAGGATGCTTATCCTATTGAAAACTTCAGGAGTGTGCAGAAGATGCTAGAGCCTAAACACAAAATATCTGATTCCTTAACATGTGGATGATAACTCCCACTCTGAGATTGTCTGAATCTCACCCCAGTGAATAAAAGGTGGTAGGGTTCCCACATCAGGTAATGAGTGGCTTAATTTGATTACCAGGAGAGATAGGTTGGAGACTGGGTAAAAATATCATGGAAGCATGGAGAAATGTCTATAAACAGTAACACTGGCATTTATCATTTTTAAACCAACTATTTATCTACTTTTCTGAATGATATCTAATTACCCATATCATTGGTAGTGGCTATTATTAAACCATGTAGATCACCCAGTTGTCTTCTACCACATTGTCCTTTTCTTGTTTATGGTTTATTTTAAACAATTTGTTGGGGTTCATTTTGGTGCACATATTTCCTTGATTCATACACTTAAGCAGTAAGTTTATCTTAAAGATTTTATTACTTAATGAATTTCATTACACACTAGCTCATCATGTATGATAATTATGAGTTCACAATGTTTTGGCCATTTAGCTTATTTTAGAAGAATGTGAAATTTTCTCAACATTTAAAAATGTCATACTAACATGCTTAGTGAGCTTTACTTTTATTTTGAATGTTTAGTTGTTCAGAGTACATTATAAGTCGGCACATGGGCGGCACAGTGGTGCAGTGGTTAACATTGTCACCTCACAGCAAGAGGTTCTCCGGTTCGATTCTCGGCTGGGGTGCCTTCTGTGTGGAGTTTGCATGTTCTCCCTGTGTTCGCGTGGGTTTCCTCCGGGTACTCCGGTTTCCTCCCACATTCCAAAGACATGCATCTGGAGCATTTCTCCCCGGGCCTCCGCTGAAAACAGGCTCTGTGGAACCTAGTCGGACTTTCCCGGTCAACAAATGATAAATAAATAAATAAATAAAAATAAAAAGTCAATAGAGTAGACCTACTTGTATATAAGTGTGTATATTCATAAACCAAATGGTAAGAAGGACACAGAGACAGACCATTCAGTACAAACTGCAAGGAAAAACTCAGCCAAGCCAGAGTTCCCACTGTGTGATACCTTAAACCTCCTGTAATGGAAACCTATGGGGTATATACAAATACGCACTTAAGGATAGCAAATGTTTCAGCTACACAGTTTCTAAATGTCTATTATTGTTTTAATTTTACCTCGTTATGGATACATTCAGTCAAGTAAAAATAAAACTAGTTGTGGCAATACATGTTTCAGCCTTTGTAATAACCTCATCAGCATATCATTAACAGATTGTTTGTCTATATTTTAGAAACACAGGGTTTTTTACACCAAGCTGATGCCCATAAATATTAAGGTGCCTGAAAAATATTCCATCTCACGTCCAAACCAAAGGGTAAAAAGCTCACACAGACAAAACATTCAGCACAAACACCTGTAAGAAAAATGAACAGAAGCTAGAGTTTTCCCTGTGTGATGCTTTAAACCTCCTGTAATGTGGCCCCATGGGATATATGCAAATGACCCTTAAGGACATCAAGTGCTTCAGCTACACATTTTCTGGATGCTCATGACTTTTTACTTTTTACTTTTTAAGTCTTCATGTACAAAGGTGTCATGCAGTTTCAAAGATAAACTGCTTTTTTTGCTAAAAATATGTTGAAAACTTCATTGCATATAAAGGTTTTACACACTTTCTCAATTTCATGAATATACGTGTTTGTTTGTTTGTTTGTTTATTTGTTTGTGGCATGCCTTTATAAAATCACACCGAATGCATTCCATGAAACATCAAAAACCATAAACTAAACATTACTATTATAAGCATTATCAGGTGTTTGCCTGCATGACAACAAACTCTACCCCAATAAAGACCAACCCACTTGGTTTCAACTTCTCAATTTTATAATTCCAATAATGTTTTCAATTATTTTTATGGGATAAAAACACTTTTGCTTCCATAAGTGCAACAACACTATCAAAAACCATATAATTTTCCTACAGCTGCTTTACTGCAGTGTTATTATACGTGCAAATGAGTGAGTGGGTAAAGCTCATCATATGGTAGTTTCAAAGAGGCTTGTCCCCTTCAGAAATATTTATTTTGTGTTTTTGTTGCAAGCTGACTAGTCATCCACTTGTGACTGGTTAGCTAAGTCATAAGGAAGCTAGAATCAAGACATTGTAGGTGAACCATTATCAACACTGCTTGTGACTTTTGTTTTTACTTTAAGGATTGAATATACACAATCCTTTCTATCCTAGATAGAGCAGCCTTGTTACCTTCTCTAATTATCCCTTTTTACCACTAGAAAGACCTTCTCCAGTTTGGCAGCATTGCATGCATGGTTGAGTATTTCTGAGTTCCTATTCAACTTATCTATCTTAGATCTTATATGTGCACTGACCGATCATAACAAACAAAAAGTACCTATAGTGCACACATCAGAACCTCATTATATTTTTAAAGTACTTAATGCATAACTGCACAACTTACAATGGAAAAGTAAAGGCTAGCATAGGGATGAGATAAATTTGTTCAACTCAACAGTAAGGATCAACATCTTAAATCATTATCTTGGATGTGTACTCCACATGATACATAAACTGACCTCATCATTAACACACCTCACCAGGTAGTCCCCATAGAAATGTTGTTCTCCTGTGTCATCATCATATTATGCACATTGACACCTTACTTTACTTTAGAAGACTTAAATTAATCCTGAAAACAGTATTGACACCTAGGAGCAAGATCTAAGCTATAAATCAATTTGCTCTTCCCGTCCTAACTTATAGTTTTGGAGTGATTGACTGGCCCCAAAAAGTGTTGGATAGATTGGATATTAAAACAAGAAGGATGCTTCATTCTCACCAAGTGATTTATAAAAATCAGTGTATACCAAGATTATATATTCCCCGTTCTGAAGGAGTGATGAGCCTCCTTGAAATTGATTACATGTACAGATCTGCAATCGTGGGACTCCACTCATATCCACTCACCTCACAAGATCCAAATGTGGTGAAAGTTTTGAAACATGAGGAGAATAAATCTAAGATGACATCTCTGCTTAATTTAGCAGAAGCATATCAATGTCAAGCAGGAATGGAGATCAAACCAGACATGGATAAAAACCAGGCAGCAACTGAATGTGCTAAAAAACAAAAGAAAGAATATAAGAGGTGAATTTACATCAAGAAATGAAAGGTTAATATTGGCATCCCAAGATAGTGGGCTATGTACACGCTGGTTTACTAAGTCCATTGAATATGTGGAAGAAACAGACATATGTAGGTTTTGTATAACCAAATTGGAAACAGTCACACACCTTATTGCTGGTTGTGACTCTCTAATGGCAGAGTGACTGTATACTGAAAGGCATAATAATGTGGTGAGATTGTTACACTGAAGATTGTGCAAACATTATGGTATCGAAGTGGCTGAAAAACACTGGAAACATGAGCCATAGAGAATCATAGAAAATGATGAAGTTTACATCACGTGGGATCACCCAATACCAACAGTCCAAAAGATAGATGTTAGAAAACTGGATATAATGGTCCAAGAAAAGAAGACAAAAGTAGCACTGATCATTGAAATCGCCACACCTAGTGACTAATAGTGTCTTGCGTACAGAGAGACACAAAGTCATAAAATACCTCAATCTGCAGGCAGAAATGAGAGCCATGTGGAAGAAAAATACCCAGACAGTTCCAATAGTAGTAGGAGGAACTGGTCTTATAAAAAAGAATCTACAGTCATATTTAGATACATTACCAATTCATGTAACACCATATGAAATGAAGAAGGAGTCATTACTGGGCACATTGCGGGTGCTGCGAAGAGCACTTTTGGCTAACATCAAAGAGTGAAACAATACTAATTTCATAAACTTTAATCGTACTTTGACTTAGGAATGGGGTCCATTCCCATCATGGTATTAGAAACCCAAAAGACTTGGAGAAATTAAAAACACCTTAACCCTTTTTTCTTGCCATTGCCCTTTCTCAATAGCCCTCCTATTTAAATACCCGTCTCACAACTTTTTGTAATACCTCTGTCCAGTCAGCATCAGACCTTATAATCTGCTGCAGCAGATCCCAGCAGGAAGGTACTTCTGGTGGAATCACCGAATTCCATTTTCATGGGACCTGTTTCTACATTGCAACAACTATTGCCCCTACTAGATCCCTATCTCTGTATACCAGCTCTAAGCCACCCGGAGCTCTTAAGAGTATTATTTGTCTCCCATATACTACGTTCCCATCTCACATCTCTTAGCCGACTGTCTCCACTACATAACAATAATTAGAGTGCCTAACAGTCAGAACATATACTTCCAAGAACCCATTGCCTGAGACTTATACATTCTTCTTTTACAGCTAGAAACAATGGATACAATTACAGAGGAGTTTAAAATGTATTGTGCATCACCCTCTGAGAAAATAAATGCATTATGGCTGTCGTCTCAGTTTGGGAATTATAATACTGCTCCCAGAGCTGGAGTCAATTTCCTACACACATTCTGTGGATTCTTCAGTCCACTTACAAAAAAGGATAGCTGTGAACCCACTCTTTTTTTCACATGCACTCTTAAGATATGTTTCCCTTTTCTGTTAGATGCCTGATGATTTAAATATCCCAAACCTCATTGTTTTCCATATCTGTGTCTCCAGTCTTCACAATAATGTTTATTCTGAAGTTACCTCCTTCCCCACTAAGGTTCTTTTTATCTTTCTTAAGATATCCTTTACATATTAAATCTAGTATCATGTTGGCCATAATAATGTACAACAGTTTTTTCCTGGCATTTTTACTTTTTTTCAGAACAATTTTTTTAGGAGTATCTTCTGAAAATTGCATCTGATTCACAATGAAAAAATTTAAAGTCAGCAAAAGAAGTGATGACAGTATACACAATTTATCATGTCAGGCAGTCTGAAATAAGTGTTCTCATGTCCTTAATTTGTGTGTTTTTTTATTTCGGTATTCCATACTCATTTTTCTTACTGGCATTTGCTATTTTATTTACAGTAACCAAGATGTTCTCAAAGCATTTTTTTTCTGGAGCTGAGAATAATATACAGATGCTGCAGTTTTTCATTAAATCAGTAGCAAGTCAAGTACAAAAATAACCCATACATAATTCAGAAAATGTCAAAAGAATCTGAAGCACTGAAAAATATATTTATTTTAGTGTGTCATACTTCAAAGCAGGGTGTGTTGGCAAGCATTTTAAAATTTTATATGGTCATATTTCTTCCTTGAAATTACTGGTCACATCGGTGTTGACAACCTCTTGATGTTACAGTGCCACATTATTTCCTTTCCTGTCATACTGCCTTAATGTAAGTAAATATATTTTTAGTTACTGAAAGAAGTGACTTCAATATTTTACATATGCATGCTTTTCAGCAGTACCATGTCTTACAGGAAAGAGGAAACTGCTATATAAAAGATAAGAAATCCTTCATTTTTCCAGTCTGTTTTGGTTCCCCGCTGTATTCTGCTCATCCCTAATGTCTGCACTTAGTCTCCATAAACCCATTTGTTCCTCTTGTTATCCCTAATAGATTCATAAGTCAGTACTAGCCTAGCTGCCCTTGCAGGCCATTCTAAGCCTCTACAATTTCCTTCTAAGGAGAGAATCAAACCCTGTATCTTGTGTAGGGTAAACATCTTAACCATTATGCCAACCCTAAAGATACACCTTCTCCCAATCATAGATTCAAACCCGGAGTCTCCCATGTGTCAAGCAGAGATACTTACCACTATACAAACAAGAAAGACATCAAACCCTGTACCCTTTATTGGTGAGGTAAATGTCTATGATTAGTGATTCTGCAGGGGCAACTTCTTGGCCCGCACACCACTTACTTTTGTCCCATCTTCCTCTAGTGTAGCTGTGCCAGCCACTGTGGAATGGGGTTTAGACACATCCTCTGAGGCTGTTCCAGGCATGGGAGAACTAAACCCATAAGATGCAGCAGTAATCCAGAGTAGCAGGCTCTTTGCCAGACATAATACTCTGCCATCATATAGTCCACCTAGTAGTTCTCAAGAAAAAGAAATAGAAGCTTCATCATGCAGCTGATAATGATATAATGGCTCTTTATCAGGCTCACATGCTTTCCTTGGCTAAGAGTGGCCTGCAAACAGCTACATCTGGTGGTTGACTTCCCATAGTTTGCTCTGTGCTAGTCTGGCTAGAGACCTTTCTGTTGTATCAGAGAATGATGAGGGATCTGATGAGGACAGTGGTGATTTTTTAGTTGACACTGAGTTTTGTCACTCTGATTCTTCAAAAAGTGAATCTGAGCTTCCAAACAAGTGTTCAGTTTTCCTAAGATGAGTGGTAGATTTAGCAATGTTTTTGTTTGGGAGCAGTTGTGAGTTACCCAGTAGCTAGGCAGTGTACATGACCTTATAGAGGATTAGATGCCTAATTCTGTGGCTATCCCTCCTCTTACCAGACTTGGAAGATATTTATAAAGCTGTCTGCAGGACACTAGTATTAATTCCAGCAGTCTCTAAAAATGCTCAGATAAAATATAGGGTCTTCTTGGATATGACAGGTCTCTTTTCTCATTTGATTGCTGACACAGCTGCCTGCACAAATAAAATGTCCTTGTCTACAGCTAATCCAATGATAGCTCGCTAAAGAGGGAAAATGTTTAGATCTTCAGGGTAAACAAATGCCTCTTTCTAGAAATCTAGCTTTTAGAATGCTGCTTCTTCTGCTGTCTTAACACTGTATGCCTGGTTATTTAATCATACCCTCTCTAATGATTTAAAAGCCAAAATTCTGAATGTACCTTTAAGATCTGAAATGGTGGTTGGGATCTCTGTTCTGCAGATTCTCAAACAGTGGGATGACAGAGGCAAATTAATGCATGGGGTAGCCAGGATGTTTCATGTACCCAAGTTCTCCCCAAACAATGCGACTTCCTCCAAGAGGCAAAGCAAGCAAAAATCCCAGCAATATAAAAGTCGGGGATACAAAAGGAAATGGCAGAAGGATAATTCTTCAAAACAATTCATGAGTGGGTTCTTTCCAAAAAAAGAATCAACTCCTTGCAAAGGAATGACTATGACGAGTCACAGAACAGCCCTACCCCCATCCTTCCAAGTAGTCTCTGACAGATGGGTTCTAAAAATAATTTGGAGGAGAATTCTCCCATACCCACCAGATCAGATAAAGCTGTTTCCCCAAGTGCTCCATGGCATGATAGAAGAAGGGACCATAGTACCAGTGCTTGTGATACACAAAGGCAAAGGATTATAATCCAGAATCATTTGGTACCAAAAAAGAGCACTCCTGGAGACCTGCCCTAGATTTGTCCTTTCTAAACTCCGCTATAAAAGTTTTGAAGTTCAAAATGTTTACCTTACAGTCAGTCCTAACATTGTTTTTAGACCACTGTTTCATGATAACTCTAGATCTCATGGAAGCTTCTCACCATATTCCTATTACTCCCAATTTCGGAAATGTTTGAGATTTGCTGTGTCTGACTTGCATTATCAGTTTTATGCAATACCTTTTCAGCTATCTACTGCACCTTGTATGTTTACAAAGTGTCTGGCCCCAGTGGATGCTTATTGCAGAACCAAAGGCATCTACATTTTTCCTTTTTTATTTGACTTACAGATTTGTGCATATTCTGTCTCCAGGTTCTTGGAATCCTTAGACAATGTTACAGCCTTCCTTTCCACCCAGGCTTCAAATTGAACGTTCAAAAGTCCTTCCTCACACCCTCAAAATGAATTGTTTTCCTGGGATGTTTGATAGACACAATAAAAAGGATGGCCTTCCTTCCAGGAAGACAAAGTTCTGACTTATCAGAGCATTTTCTTGGATTTCTCTCTTGTAGAGGTGGCCTCAGCAAGAGAGTTCCTCAAAATTCTAGACCTCATTGCATCAGTGATCATTGTGATAGCACTAGCCAGACAACATAAGAGAAAAAAATGTAATGGTACTTGAAGAATTGTTGGACCCAGTACCTTCATCCCCTGGATTTCTAAGTATTGGTACTGTGTTTTGTGAAACAGAAACTAAAGTGTTGGAAAGATCATCTGCCTTCGAATCCAAGACTCCCTTTCTCTCTTCAGACCTCCCAGTCCAGTCTGTCCATACTGACACTTCAGATTTTGAGTGGGGAGCAGTGCCCAATGGAGTTCAAGTGCATGACTTATGTGGTCCTCAAGACACACCAAAGCACATAAACAAACACAAAGCAGATGGTAATGATTCATGCCTTAAAAGTTCTTCAACGCTTATGGATTACTGGTCCTTGTCTAATTGTTAAAGAGAACATTACTGTGATGTGGTACCTGAACAAGCAAGGGGATACAAGGTCACACCTTCCTTACCAGTTGGCAGCAATGGCCTGGGAGCCAGTTATACAGTATTCTCTGACTCTTCAGACCTCATACATTCTATCAGAGCAAAACACAGTGTCAGACAGACTAAGCAGATCCTGGATAGACCCTCATGATTGAAAACTCCAAGTAGAGGTCTTCCAGGACTTCATCCAGATGTGGAGAGCACCTCAATTAGATTTGTTCAGTTCCTTTCTAAACAGCATCTGAAAAAATTCTGTTCAGGACATCCTTGCAGCCATGATTGGAAGACAGACTTTCTAATATTCCCATGGTCAAGAATGTTCCTGTATACATTTCCACCTTTTCCAGTGATTCCTAAGATACATTTAAAGATTCAGAAAGAATTACTAAAACTCATTGTGCTAAACCACTTTTGTCCCAGCAAAGTTGGTTTTCCCTTTTAATGGAATTGACCAAGGGCAATTACTACAAGCTTCCTCACTGACTGGATCTGCTCCCACAGCATCAGGGGTGAATGATACACCCCAGCTTAGAGCAATTGCAACTAACAGCCCTAATGATTTTATACCTTTTGGGCATTTGTTCCATGAGGATGTGTAGCAAGTATTTAGGAAGACAAGAAAACTTGCAACTGGAAAATATTACATTTACAAGTGGAAGTTTTTTAGGTGGAATATATCCAACAACAGAGGTCCCAAAAGAGTTTTTGACCTGTCTGGTTTTGAAATATTTGTGTGAGCGGCTTAGATTTGGTTTATCATATGCTTCTATAAAAGTGCATCTTGCAGCCATCTCAACTTGTCTAACCATGGATTCCCCTCTTTCATTTCCCTTTCTGGTTAGTTTATGAAAGGAGTGTTGCACATGAGACCCCCTTGAAAGCAAATTGTTCCTAAACGAGATCTCAGATTTGTTCTTGAAAAAGTGACCTTACTTCCTTTTGTACCTGCCTGTCAGACTCATTTATGATTTATTACTTGGAGGACTGTTTTACTCATTGCTCTGATATCTGCAAGGTAAGTCTCTAAGCTGTAAGATGTCATGGTGATCCAACTCTATCTGATTTTACACAAGGACAAGGTTGCATTACACACTAATCCATCATTCATCCTTAAAGTTGTTTCTGAATTTACCTTGGGTCAAGCCATCAATTTCTCAGTGTTCTATCCTGATCCAAAAAACAAAGGGGAAAAGATTCTACATGCCTTGTATGCATACAGGCAGCTCAAGTACTACTTTGACAGAACATAGCCCTTTAGGAATTTTGAACAACATTGTCTTCTATGCAAGGGCTAAGAAAGGTAAACATGTCTCTAAGTAAACTACTACATGATGGTCATCTTCAGCTATTGTTTTCTGTTAGTCCCACCATGGGAAATTTCTTCAGGCATGGCTAAGGCTCACCCAACAAGGGCCTTATCCTCTTCAGTGGAATAATGGAAAGGGGTGAATGTTAGAAGCATTCTAGAGGCTGTCTGCTGTTCATACCTTTACAAAGCACTACAAACTAGATTCCTTTTCAAGGTCCAGACTAGGCTTTGCTTGGACCATTCTCCAGGAACTCTTGGATCTTTATATCTCTGCCTCCCAAGTAGGGTAAGCTTTGGGAATCTACCCACAATGCCACTAAGGTAGTGGGGTAGTGCATATAAAATAACTGTCAACTGCACACAAATTTGGAATTATACATAGAGGTTAGCATCACATTAGTTGTCCCTTTAGTATGGAATACTGGTAGTCTGGCCAATCACTGGCAGACCACAAAAGGCACAGTTATAAAATAATGACAGACTGCCCATGTCCACACACAAGCCAGCATAAGGGGAATGCCCCAGGTATATCTTTGAGTCAGGTGGAGGTAGCTTCCATATCACACATGCACTCAGCTCACCCCACCAGCAGCCACAGGTTTATCACAGGTCATATCCTTGCTGTAGGGAATGAGTACAACATGACCCCATCTCTGTATGCTAATACATACATGACACTGCATGCTGAATAGGTGTCCAATGCAGGTGTGCCCCTAGCTGTAAGCAGCAACCAGACCACATCCAGACTCATGGATCAGTATGAACAGGAAGGATTGACAGGAACACCTGAACCACTTACCACTGTCAGCCCAGGGTAATCCACTGGCTTGCAGCCTGGGAATGTTTGAGTGACAGAATACACTGGCCTGCTACAGATGGCCTGCAGCACTGTCAAATGGCCTACAGTCCTCTGGCAAAGGCCTATGCCTCATCCATAGTGCCAATGTACAGAATGTCAGGGGGTCCTAACTAACAACCTAACACATTAAACAGAAAACAAATGGAAGGCCATGTTGACAAATGACAGTAGCATGTCCTACTGCAAGAACTGTGGACCAGGCCATATATACTACTGAGATAAAGGCCCGACTATAGGGATACCTATGAAACATTGCTTTCATAATGTTAGGAAGAGGAGAGAATAACAGAGGGGGTGTAGAAGCATGGATGTAATGGAGTGTGTGAAGTCTGAAACTCTAATGTTCACCCATACTATCCCCTGACTACAAACACAGGAATGAATTGCCACAAAACTGCTTGTAAACCATAATGTGAAGATAAACTGACCAGATATATTAGTCCTGCCTCTGCATAAACTGAGCGTAACTGTACAGCTGAGAGGTATGGCCCCAGCAGGATATGGCCATTCTGTTAAGTTGAGAAAAGCACAAGAAGGGGATCCCAGTCCTGGCAGCTGTGAAAATGTGTGTGTTTGTGTGAGAGAGTATGTGTGTGCCTTTGTAGAGACCTGATCTGATTTTGTGGCCATAAGCACTCACTACACTTCCCTTATCCTTTCTTTAGCACTGCTGCTGATGTCACTCACCTTCAAAGATACCTTTGGAGAGCACTCTAACATATAAGCTCCATGGCGCATGTGGTAACTGTGTCATGCTGTAGTGTAGCAAACCATGTTAGGTAGGAGTTCTAATACCAGTCCTAGCAACTATGACAATGTGTGTGTTTTTGTCGAGACCTGATTTTGTGGTCATTCACACTCACTACACTTCCCTTACCCCTCCTTTAGCACTGCTGCTGATGTCACTCACCTTCAAAGATACTTTTTTTTTAATTTCATTTTACATTTGTTGACCAGAATAGTCCGACCGGGAAGAAAATCTCCAAGGTAAGCAGATACAATAAAAACAATGAAAACATATTACAAATGTAGTATAGACAAAGAATACAAGCAAACATGAATAGACAAGTTCAACAGGTTAGAGTTACTCCCTGGTGACAATCAGGGGTAAGTTCAACAGTAATCTGATTAATAGATTTTTCAAATTCTTGATGTGAGTTAGCCAGGTTTTTTGCAGTGGCAAAGCCAGTTTAGTGACAAATGTTGTTTGAGTCTAGTTTTAAATTGGCTTAGGGAGGAGATCAAAATAATATCAGCTGGAAGTGAGTTCCAGGCTCTGTCTGCAGAGTTTGCAAAGAGGGAATCACTGGCTGCATTGTTAATTTTGATTGCCTGAATAAGTAGTCTGTTCAAGGATCGAAGCAATCATGGTTTGTTATAGGGGGTGATAAGATTTTTAAGTGCCGGAGTATTATCTGGATTATAAAGGATTTTATTAGTCATAACCAGTAGGTTATATTGGATTAGACTGGGTAGTTCAAGCTACCCAAGCTGGTTAAGATTGATGCAGTGGTGTGTCCTAAAAGACAGGCCAGTAGCAAACCTGGCAATGTGATTATAACAGGTTGAGAGTTTATTATGTACAGTCTTGTTCTTGTTTAAATTAGAGAGGAAGGGGGATGCATATAGAAGTGATGAAATTAGGTGAGATCGAGCTATGGCAATTTTGGCTGGAGGGGTGAGGAAGGCTTTTATTCTGTAAAGTGACTCTAGTTTTTTATTGATGGTTTTGATTGATTGGTTTACATGCAGGTCGAGTTTTAGGTTATTATCAATAATGACACCTAATAGTTTTGTAGCGTGATCCAGGGAGATTATTGTGCCGTCATTTGCATTTACGATAAAGGTAAAAGCAGCAGACCTTTGTGTTGGTGAGAATAACAGCATTTTAGTTTGTTTGGGATTTAGTATCAATCAGCATTCAGAGAGCCAGTTTTCTATAATATTAAAGGTGGACTGGGTAGCAGACCATAAATCTATAGGAGATGTAGCTGAGCAAATCAGGGTGGAGTCGTCAGCATATGGGATACAGATGACATTTGGGATGATAGTATACAAGTCGTTAATAAAGATGGAAAACAGTAAGGGCCCTAGTATGGTGCCTTGTGGTACTCCAAGGGTGTTAGGTAGTGGGTTAGAGAGCTTGTTCTGCCAAAGAGCAGCCTGCTGTCTCCCATTGAGGTAGGATTTAAGCCATTGAAGGGCTTTAGAATCTAGACAGAAAGTTTGCAGGGTGTGAATCAGAAGTTGGTGGTCAACCATGTCAAATGCCTTGGAAAGATCCAAGAAGAGGGCTGAGGATATGTGATTATTGTTACGGTTATTGTTTATGGTATTGGTTGGAGAGCACTCAAGCATATAAGCTCCATGGCGCTTGTGGTAACTGTGTCATGCTATAGTGTAGCAAATCATGTTAGGTAGGAGCCCTAATACCGGTCCTGCAACTATAAAAATGTGTGTTTTTGTGAAAGAGAGTGGGTGTGTGTTTTTGTAAAGACCTGACTTTGTGGCCATTCACACTCACTACACTTCCCTTACTCCTCCTTTATCACTGCTGCTGATGTCACTCACTTTCAAAGATACCGTTGGAAAACTTTCCAATGTGTAAGCTCTGTGGTGCTTGTGATAGCTACATAATACTATAGTGTAGTAAACTAGTTAGGTAGGGGTTCTAATCCCAGTCCTGGCAACTGTGGAAATGTGTGTGTTTGTAGAGATCTGATTTGGAGGCCACTCACACTTACTACACTTCCCTTACTCCTCCTTTAGCACTGCTGCTGATGTCACTCACCTTCAGAGATACCTTTGGATAGCTCTTCAGCATATAAGCTCTGTGGTGCTTGTGATAACTGTATAAAGCTATAGTGTAGCAAACTAGTTTAGTAGGAGTTCTAATCCCGGTCCTGGCAACTGTGAAAATGTTTGTGAGAGAGAGAGTGTGTGTTTGTCTTTGTAGGGACCAGATTTTGAGGCTATTTACACTTACTACACTTCCCTTACCCCTCCTTTAGCACTGTTGCTGATGTCACTCACCTTAGAGGTATGTTTGGACACTGCTCGATGTATAATCTCTGTGGCACATGTGATAAATGTGTAACAATGTAGTAGCAATAACTACATAGGTAGGGGTTTGAAGCTCATTCATGGCAAGTGTTTGCGTGAGTGTGTGTGTGTGTGTGTGTGTGTGTGTGTGTGTGTGTGTGTGTCTATATGTATATATATATATATATATATATATATATATATATATATATATATATATATATATCCGTACCTTAAAGATTATGACCCAATTTACACCCAGTACACATCTCAGTGTCTGACCTTAGCAGCCCTGCAGATATCATTCACCTTAGAAGTACCTGTTGGCAACCCTAAACCATGTAAGGTCAGTGGTGCGTGTGGTAGATGTGTAACATACAGGTCTGAAAACATAGTTAGATGAAGGTTCAAAACTCAATCCTGGCAAATGAAAATGTGTGTGTAGAGTAAAATATTTTATGAACTCTCTCACACTACATCACCCAATGCCAGTATTTACAAGGGCTGGTGATGTTCCTCACCTTAGAAGTACCTTGGGACAACATCTGTCCTATAAGCTCCGTGCCACATGCAATAAATGCGTAACACTGTACTTACAATACATAGATAGGTAGTGGTTCGAAACTCAGTACTGGCAAGTGTGTGTGTCATCAGTATCCTGTGTGGGTGCTGGTGTGAATGTGTAATAACAGGATCCATTGGGGAGTGGGTTTTGCTAAATTATTATATTAAGTACCTAGTATAAGTCCAAATGTCCACATTACAAGGCCAACAGTTTTCAAACACCATAGAGGTTGGAGTAGACAATCCACAGCCCTAAATGGGTAGTGCCATGTGCAATGACTGTGTGACAGTATGGATTAGTTAACAATATAGGCAACCCTTCTAATACTCAGAGACCACTCTCCATCCAGGAATCATACACAAACACACTTGGCTAGGCAGCAACCACTATATCAATAGTTCTCTTACAAATTGCCTCACAGATAGTACCCATGGTGTGACTGCAGTGGACTCCAAGTCAAATCGATGACCAGACATGACTGGTTTCACACAGGGTATGGACCCATGCCTTCTCATGTTTGGGATCTATCATTCTGAGGTGTAGGAGAACCCAAAGGCACCCTGGCTGATAATGTTTGCATACAACAGTAAGGTAGGTGGTAGCATTCCCAATCCATGTGATGTTGACATCACGCCCATAGGCCACTTGAACCCTATGACTGTTGTCAGAACCCCGGACATTACCTCAATGCCAAGAGATGTGCCACCATTACCTTTGGGAACACCATGGCTCACATGAAGTAATACATTGGTGGTAGTCCACTGAACAGTGATGTTATTATAACAGAATGGGGAACACAGATTGACAGTCAGATGCCTGTTGACCACAACAGTGCCACTGACATCAAAAAGTACTTTGATGTGTTACACCTCTTGACTGAGTGTATGTTATACAAGTAAAAGGACATGACACCCTGTTCCATCCCTTCAGTAGCCCAATCAATGTATACAGTGACCCTTTTGCCATGTTCCCCACTGGTCATCTGCAAGAATTGTAGAGTCTGCAAACATACCCCACATAGGGAATACCATGCCTTATACACATGCCTTGTATGGACAGACTCCAATAACTCCAGTGAATGCCCATATCATACTGTCGGTGTAGGTGCAATCACTCAGTTACACAGCCATGTATCACCAAACTAGGTCAGGAATGCTACTTCTGAAGATACCAATCTGTCAACACAACATGCACCAGAGACCTCAAACACACTTCCACACTTCAAAGACCATGCATGTGAGACATGTGCACAACCCAGACACTGCCTATGTTATGGAATATAAATCACAAATGTGAAGCAGTGTACATCACTGGGCACCCTCAATAGAAATCTGGATGAGTGGATGGGGAATACAATACCCATCACTGGGGACGACTCTAGTGACTATACTCCTGAGCCACACTGGGGCTACTGTCATGTGGCCAGATGCCAGGGTATTCCCTTGGGCTAGCCTTGTAGAGCCTTCAGGCCCATTCACCTACTACACACCTATGAAGCAATGAACCTATGGCTCTCAGTACTAGCAAGTGTGTGTGTGTGTGTGTGTGTGTGTGTGTGTGTGTGTGTGTGTGTGTGTGTGTGTGTGTGTGTGTGTGTGTGAATAGTAATCTCGATGTGTTTGGTTGATGAATATCCCCTGTGGCTGTGGTTATTAGCAATCAGACGTGTGTCCAAACCACAACACGTACCATTCTCCATTCTACAACAGACATTATAAATCAACATATACTTATGTACAACCCTTAGCCCTATAATCTGTGAGGTATATGCAATCACTGTGTTACAGACTGGGGATTTCTGTGCACATACAGCTGTACCCTGCCTATGACATGGTGGATGTGTTACCACACTGCCATACCCCATGGTCTTGCTGCCGGGCCACATCCTGGTGACACACAGACGCCTAGAACAGAAGCAGGATATATCATGTGAGAACACATTCAGTCAGCACTTCACATGTGGGGGGAGAGAGGGGTAAAGCTGGCACTGAATGTGTTGCCAAGACTGTGGCCAATATCTGTTGTCTCAGGATATGTATTAGCATTGTGCAGTAACTCACTGCACTTGTGTTTAATGCTGTGGAGGTTGTTGATGTAACTATCAAAAGCTGTTGTGATTGTCGTCAGTGTCTGCTGCATGTCTGCCATCATAGATGCCTATAGGGGATTCCATATGGGATCCAAAGTTGTGTTTGAGGCTAATAAGGGATTTCAACAGTCATAAGACACCACATTTCTCTGCAACAGTGTCCTCCATCTGATGTACACTTTAGTAATGGCAGGGGACCATCCCATTGTCTCCCAGTGCTTGGAGGACAGTGTCTGGGTTCTGTTGGTTCTGACTAGTATCATACATTCATGTACCTGTTTGTAC
The DNA here is from genome assembly GCF_019279795.1 of Protopterus annectens. Taxonomy (NCBI): domain Eukaryota; kingdom Metazoa; phylum Chordata; order Ceratodontiformes; family Protopteridae; genus Protopterus; species Protopterus annectens. Next base: position 1,898,983,835 of record NC_056725.1, read on the forward strand.
AGTGCATGTGTGTATGATTCCACAGTCATGCAGCTATTTCCCAGTGCCATGGGTTCAGTGAAGTAATCCACCCCTGTTTTCATGGCTGCAAAGTCAGCTTGGGAGAGGTTTTGCAAGGTGGTTATCTTTGTGGAGGGTGTGGCTGACATGTTGAGTTCCATGTTGATTATAGCCTGTGTAGATCTCAACATTCAAGGATTGACATCTGTGGATGAGCAGCAGTCCCATATTTAAGTAGTCAACACAGGTCAAGGTTGTTGGATCCTCTACCAGGGGTCAGTATGAGCTGGTCCAGGGCATTGGAAATTATGAATCCGAGAAGTCTTGGGCCACTGTACTGGCAGTTGGCTACTTTCCACAGGTGATGGAAGGGTAATTGATGTCTCATACTATGTCAGTGTTGCGGTGGACCATCATAGATGACATTGTGTTGAGGAATGTGCATTGACAGTCTAGGGACATAGATGTGGACCTATAGCAGGCTATGGTCTGGATTGCACTATTACCCCAAGGCAGTTGTACGGAAGTGTCTCCAATGCATTATGCTGGGATACTAGTCTGGAGGTGTTCCTAGCCATAATGAATATGGAGACATCACCTGTGGCGGTGTGGTGGGGTCCATGCTTGAGGGCTGACAGCTGTGGAATGTGTAATAGCCTGATACTGCAGGTCTGCTGTCTGCTGCTGTGAACCACCTCTCCATTACAGAAGACATGTGTCCTCCACTCCAACGAGTGCTTTGAGTAACTTTATCCTGACAGATGTCTACGGTTGAGCACCATGACCCTCAGACTGCATAAATGTCTCGCTGTTATGATGGTAATTACATTAGGAACACTGCCTAATAAGACATCTTAGGGTTGGCAAGACACTTAGCCAGTACCTGGAAACCCAGCACTGACAGATGTAGGACATCTATGGCAAGTCATTGGGTTCTGTCAGTCATGTTATCCCAAGAAGAGAAGCACTGGATCCCCTGAGAATGACACAAAATACATAAACCAATGTTGCAGTCAATCATCTGTTTATAGTACCGCAGCATAATTCTGGGTGATGCTGGTACACTACTCAGGCCTACTGTCATACCTGCCTGGACCACATAATCACAGAATTCAACCATATCTCTTGTCATGTAGTCCAGAGTGGTGTGTCCCAAGTCATTCACACCCACGTGGATACAGAGTGATACCCGTAGTTTTTGTGGAGTGCCATGACTGGCTGTGTCATGTGTTGGATGCTGGCTTGTGATAGATATTTGGCTGTTACCTGCTCCATATTCAACTTAGTGAGTTGGATATTTGTGTGCCTCAGTATTGAGTTACCCATGATCACTGCATTGTGTAAAGTGGTTAGCCTTAGGAGCTTAAGTAGAGGGACACACTGTGTAGGTTAAATATGTGTCCCTTGGCATGCGCCATGTCGTGGTGTTAGAGTGGGTGTCTGTCTTGCTGGTCTGTGCTGTTTGGGTAAATGTCCATTGAGTGCCTCTGTAAAGGTGGCTGTGTGGCTTTTCACTGTATGTCTTGGCTGTCAAAGTGGGTGTCATGATGAGCTACATGTTCCACATGGTGCAGTGTAGGTGTTGATCTTATCCTCTTGACCTGCTAGTGCAGTCTTTGCTGGAGAGTGCATATGTCCACATTGGGTGATATATGGGTAACTCTCACAGGTCTGAGTGTTTGGTTTTTATAGGGGAGGGTTGTCTGTGTACATGAGGCAGTTGCAGCAATGCCTCAAAATGGACAAGTACTCCAGGTTAATGGGTGAAAGCACAGAAAATTGCCCTTCAAACATGCCAGGAGGGGTGGACACAACTAGTAACTACTGAGGCTACATCTGTGATGAACGAGTACTGCTCCCAGGTGTGCCACACTTCTTGATACAATAACCTGGTGAAGGGTCAAGCCATAATGCTATTTGAAGTGCAAGACAGAAATAACTAGCATGATGTAAGGGTGGAACAGGAGGCAGACTGTCTGCCACCTGTAATACTTTACCTCAGCTGTGCAGTTATCAGCAGCTTTGGTCATGTAAAAGTTCAGTCAGCTCTATAGCACATGTGGTAACTGCGTAGCACTGTAGTAGACATAACTAGATAGGCAGGAGCTCTAATCCCAATGCTGGCAAGTGTGTGTGTGTGTGTGTGTGTGTGTGTGTGTGTGTGTGTGTGTGTGTGTGTGTGTGTGTGTGTGTGTGTGTGTGTGTGTGTGTGTGTGTGTGTGTGTGTGTGTGTGTGTGTGTGTGTGTGTGTGTGTGTGTGTGTGTGTATGTATCATGTACTGTCTGGCTTATACCATTTTTGACTTATGTACTACCCTTCACAGTTCACCTCACTCCAACCTAGTAGTCCTGTTGATGACATCCACCTTAGAAGTACCTTTGGAGTAGGTGGAAATGTATAAGCTCTGTGGCGTGTCTGATAACTGTGTAGCACTATAGTAGAAATACCTAGATAGGCAGGAGTTCTAATCCCAATGCTGGCAACTGTGTGTGTGTGTGTGTGTGTGTGTGTGTGTGTGTGTGTGTGTGTGTGTGTGTGTGTGTGTGTGTGTGTGTGTGTTTGTGTGTGAGGATCATATCTTGTGTGGCTTATACCATTTTAATGTGTGTACCATACATGGCTGGTGACCACCTCCTGCTGCCATTACTTTATATAGTGTTGTAACAGCATCAGCCTCACATGCAGCAGCTTAAACCATTGTATAGCCCTGTGTACACATGTGTCTGGAATATCCTTATGTTTGCAGCCTATATGTGGTCGGAATTGGTCTGTGTGCCTTAACAATGTCTGTGTATGTGATATTGTAGCCAAATAGGCCACAATGAGTGTACTGACACATATGGCAGCATGAGGTATCATATCTGACTGAAACATTATTCTGATACAACATCTGCCACCCTCGCAGGTGGCCAGCCTTGTAGGTGCAATACATGAGTCAAGATGCTTGGTTTTACAAGTGAATTGTTCATGTTATGGGTCACATTAAAGGCTGGAACAGGTGTGGACTGACATATTGTGGTCCTAATTAGTAGGAAACAGGAATACCTTGCATCTTAACAGGGGTGTGTACACAATTTATATCCACTGTATACCACTAATGCCTCACACATGTCCCTACCTTAGGCCGTTTGTCCAGACCATTTTCCTGGCCTCTGTCCAGACGTCTTGGCACTGACAAGTTCTGAGGAATGCTACAGGAATGTTGAATTCACATCAGATAGGCCCCAGTGGCGACCACTGTGATGCAATGTATTTAACCCCAGCACAAGTGAACATGCACAAGAAGCAATATAGATATTACATAAAGTAATATAGCTATTACTGATGGTTGTGTGCATGGTAAATTGCATGCCCTTCACATGCTTGGGGTATTGCCAGGCAACAACAGAACAATGTCATACTTACCAGCTTCAGGCTGCTGTCCCATATGCAGACCAGAGGGTCCTAGGTAGTTGTAAGAGGGATTTGCTGTCAGCAGACTCACATGTGGCCTTGGAACAGGATGGATGCAGCATGTCTGCACATTTACATTACTAACCCGAGTAATACACACTGTTCTGTCCTCACCATAGATGTGAACCTCTGTACATTAGAAAACCCCATCCACAACTGCAGTCGGATCTGACACATGGATGTAGATGCAATTCAGATACATGTTTGTCTAATACATTAGTGTACTAATCCCCACTGGGCCCTTACCTACATGCTCTTCATCCAGTGTGTATGTGTGTGTGTGTGTGTGTGTGTGTGTGTGTGTGTGTGTGTGTGTGTGTGTGTGTGTGTGTGTGCAACCCACCTCCACAATGCTTTCCTCAGCTTCATGGCTTGTGCATTGGGCGGGTGCCCTAAGGTTGGTGAGGAGCTCCTCAGTGGGTGTCAGTGGGGACTGGATGTCTGGGCACCCACCTGTGGCTAGCCGGTCCCTCGATACAGCAGCAGCCCATTGACAGGCATGATGGATGAGGTTGATGGCCCAATGCTGAATCTGCTCAAACGTTCTGCTGTGCAGGCCGGCATCATTTACCCTGTGGATCAGACTGTTCCACGAGAATGCTGGTAGGTGAGCCCCCTGCATGTTACTTGGAAGACATACACAGGAAAAAGGTCACAGGACCTCATAATACAGTTGTCAAAACTGCACATCAACAGTGGATATTACTTACAAATAATCCATACTACACCATAACCCTCCAAGCTATCATGGCTATAGCAGCTTGCATTACACTCCTGGCCCTGAGCTATCTTATTCCCCCCAGTGATGGACACTTGATTGCATAATCCTCTATTCTCTATTCATTTCTGTGTAGAGGGTTGACAGTGGCCATCATCCATATGGATGATGTGTGGATGGTGGCAGGTCTGTGTTTGACTGTGGTGTGTGATGGAGCTGTGAGCACATGCCTGAGTTCATGTAGGAGACAGACAGTGATGTTATTATTCCCCATGGGGATATGCTGTTGTTGCCATCAGTAGGCAGTTTGTACATGCTCACCATTGCTGAGGGGAGTAATGTGATTGATGTGCATATCCCCCTGTACAACTGGGCTGGACAGGGTGGCAATGTTCTCACCTAACTTGTCTGATGCATGTTGCCTATATCCATGGCATATGTATATGAGGTGTTCTTTACTGCCAGTACAGGGTGAATTGTGTTGTTTCCTTTGAGACTGACAACGTATGTGGAGACACTGTTGCAATTTTCCTTGGTGATATGGATATGTCTGATTTGTAGTCATAGTCACCCTTACAGGAAGTCACCTGTGAACTTACATGCTTGCTCATATCGAGGTGGACTTGCTTCCAAGTTGTTGCCTGCACCTATGTGTCCCTGTACAGCCAATATAGCAACCTAATATGTGGTTTCTGTATTGTTGCTGTCCACAAAAGGGGATTACTCTACCTTGGTGGATGCTGGTTATACAGGTCAGGTACTGCTGAGCCCATATAGCTACAGTGGATATAAAGGGTACACACCCGGTTATAATGTCTGGTATTTGTGCAATTGGAACATGACACCACAATAACTCATTTCAAAACAATTTCCACCTTTAATGTGACCTATAGCCTATACAATTCAATTGAAAACATAACATTATGGTCTGTGAAAACATATGGAAATAATAATCAGTACAATAAGCCAGTTGACTGAGTGTGCACACCCTTAAACTGATATGTTGTGCATGCACCTCTTGAGATGGTTACAGCATTCATTTGTCTTGGTTTGGACTCTAACATCATGGCACATCTTCACTTGGCAATAGTTGCTCGCCTTCCTAGAAACACCTTTGATTGTTTTTCAGTGGAATTGTACAGGTTAGGGGTCACATTCAAGATGAGAAACATTATGAAATGATCTTCTGTGGTCAGATTGTCATACAGCACACAAACTTCACATTCCAACAGGGGCATGTACACTTGTGATATCCACTATATATAGGCGTTGATATAGCTGTTAGTGGTAGGCATGGACAGAAGGTCATAACACAGTTGGACACTTCTCCAATTACCACCTGACAATCATGCCTACTCTAGTACCCATATCAGTGTCAGGGCAATGCAACAACCAGTAGCTGTACACATTTATGTCTGTTGTATGCACTGACACTGATATTACACACATGTGCAACATGCACAACCTATGTACCTGACTGCTTGAATCCCATGTGATTAGTTTTCTGCCTTCCAGCTGAACATATGTATACATAGATGTGCTCAGGGGATACCTAGTATACATTTCTGTTCCATGTTAGTATGGCACACTGTATTTACAGTCTTGCTGCTCAATCATACTTGTCAACTTGTTATAGCTGTACATCTGGGCAATGGCACAAATAAATGGGTGACAAAAGGGACATCAGTATTTATACTGTATTATATAGCTGTACCATACATCAGTACATTGATTGAATGGGTTTATATTAAATCAACAAAAACTTAAAAAAGTGAACGCTGAATTATCGACCCCAATTAAGCAAAAGCTTACAATTCCGAACACTTGGAACAGTGATTTTTCTCCCAGGGAAAAAAATAGCTGTTCCACAAAAAAAAAAAAAAAAAAAAAAACTTCAAAACAGCCTCCCTACTTAAATACACCAACTCCGAGATCACACTATAGTGACAAAAATATCAAAGTAACAGAGAGGCAGCCAAGTGATTTCATTACCAGGGAAAGAAATTGCTTATTTGCCGTTTCACTATTTTGCTGTTTCCTACTTTCAAGTTCGATCAAGATGCATTTGAAGCATAATAGGAACTCGATTGTACAATAGGCTTTGATATCACTGTGATAACCTGGAAGATGTCCAACAGTCATACGTAGGCTATTATGTTACACTGTCACTGCTCCCAGACCTGCCAATGGTTTGGCTGACATAAAAAAGGTATCATATATCAGTCACAAATGTGCTTATTGTCCAGCAGAACACTGCATAGTTAAATGTTATTAATTAAATATATCACATGCAGTTCAACACACATGTCTGCAACAGTACTTTACTATGCACATGCCCTATATAGGTCTCTTAGCTATACAAGACAAACATGTGCCATATTCATATTCACAGGTAATATATGGATATGGACAACATCCCGTTAACCGGCCTAGCAGTGGCACAGTCACAACTGTTTGACAGACACCCCAGTGGTTGTCATATATGAGTTGCCCTTTCCCAGGGTAAGTCAGGCTCCTGACCTTTGATTCTACCTCGCAACCTCCTAGAGCATCACATCTGGACAAAGCCTAAAATGATATGGAGATAAATAAGGACAGACTTTAAATATTCCTGTTACAAACATAGAAATCTTGAAGAATGATACATTTTGCATTACCATGAATATTCTTAAGGATGTGGAGTCTTAAACTCAAGTGTTTATCATTACTTGATGACTTCAATCCTCAGCTATTTGCCAGAAAAGTACAGATTTCAGGAGGAACAGACAAAAAACTATGTTGGGAAAATCTGGACATTTTGTGAAGATCTGTACAGTTGAGAGGTATGGCTGTGATCTCTCCCACTGCAGAGGGGGCCATAGCAGATGTTCAGCAGGACATTAGTACAACAAGTCTTGTTGGGACACAGATTCCTCCAAATCATATGTCCCATTATTACAGACCAAGTATTACAGTCAATTACATGCTAACATGTTCCATTTACTGTTTTTTGTCTTCTCTTTTCGAGGTTATGTTTTATTTGTTTTCTGTCTCTCTCTTTCTCACTCTCTGTGCACTAAGGGATACAACTGGTTTGAATAGGTGGCAGCATGGCTTTTGTAGGTGATGCTCATGACCAGGTGATGGCCTGTGCACCTATTGGTGTTCCCCACTTGCTAATTGAATGCATGCAGCGCAGCTGTGTACTTCTTCCAATAGCCAATGTCATAGCAACACACTCCTATAAATGAGTACTCCATGTGGGAGTTGGCCCTTTCCCTTACTTGTGAGGAAGACCTCCTGGAGTTGTGTGAGCTACTACCTCATACAACAAGACTTGTGGAGACATGCCAACTAAATGGTGGAGAAAGTTCAAGACTTAGGGGCAGAATGTGAGTATTGCTGTTATATGTTTGGAATACTGCTAGTTTAACAGGGTTTGTCTGCACATGCTACATCTGCATGGGTTTTAGTCTGACAAAGTTCTGTCTCAGCATAGATCTCAACCATAGGGCCATCCACGTAATGGCCACAGGTTAGCCTGTTATGTTTGGTCTGTTCCCCAGAGAGGTGTTGGCCTTGGCAAATCAGTAGCATACTCCAGTGATTGCACTCTGTAAATGGTAACATCCATTTGTTTTTCTGATTCTATATCCCTCAGAAAAGATATGTTACAACAAACCCTGTATCACCAGCAACTTTCTCAGTGTATAACAGCAATATTTCAAGTATGGTCATGTATTTGGGCCTCTGTCCACCAATTATGTCAGGATTTGTCCAGATGTTATACAGTAGGAGGTTGATAGATATACTGGTCTATCATTATTTAGTGTTGTCATTCCGTCTGAGGGAAAAGGCTGGAAAACATGTTGAAGTTTGTACATTCAAGAGGTTGGTGTACAGAGAATGCTCTTAGATGCCCTTACAACATATTTTATGTGGGGGAGAGTAACACATGTTTTAAAACTAGGCTGTTAGAACATGTGAGACACATTATTGATAAGAAAGATGACAATTCTATAGCCTTACATTTGAATAAATCTCACTATGGGGACAGTAGTGGGTTCCAAGGTACTGTTTATGAAAAAGTCTGTTCCTCAGTTTGATGAAACATTCATAAAAGGACAACTGTTATGTACAGACTCAGTGTATTAATATTAAATGTGATACTTTATCCCGTAGGGGGTTAAATGAGGAGTGTAATTGGAAGGCATGTATTTAATTATGTAATTAAGTGTTAATTGCTTCTTGTGATTAAGGCATACATTTCTTGTAATGTTTTACTCCTTGAAGACTTTCGCCAAGACATCAGAGTATAATAAACATGTGTGAATTACTGGCTGGTTGTATTTCTCTTTGCTATGTCCAGACATAGTTGTTTTGCTAAGAGGTTGTTGTATGGCTGGCCATTGTGTATGACCTATCATGATTTTTGCAGCAGTGTACGGTTCACTTATTTATTTGGACTGTGAAGGGGGAGGCAGATGTGAGTGTCATGGCTCCTTTTGTATCCAACTGTGCATGCTGCCCCAGTTATGGGTGGTGTATCAGCAGCATATGTTTGTATGGGCATTTTGGGACATGTATGCATATGTTCCCCCCACACCCCCCTAACTATATATACCAACTCCAGAGTCGCACGACATTGGGGAGGGGGACAAATTTATTCGCCTTGAATACTGGTTTTCAATCAAATGAAATTTCGATCAAATGGGTTTAGGTCAAATGGTCTTTTGATCAAATGAAGTAGACCCATATATTTATATATATATATATATATATATATATATATATATATATATATATATATATATATATACAGCGTTATGTATAGTGTTAAATGTAATTGCACATGTCTGCGGCCTACAGCTGTATCACTCTAAGCATTATATCTCATTACTGTGTATTTAAACAAGCTGTTCATTTTTATGATGATTGATATATACAGTTCTGTTGCTCAGGCTGCTTATGGAAGTAATGATGTTAATCTTGTATACCTTGGCAGGTATTAATTAAGGTTTTTATCCCTAAGCATACTGTATAATTACACAGTGGAGATGACTTGGTCCAGAGCTTAAAGAACTGCAGCTTAATAAACATATTCTACTGTACTGAATTTGTGATTTTATGTTGTCATTCTTTGACTTGTTACTTAGCTTTTTATGCTGCTCTCTCACTTTAATATGTGCATGAAGTGTATCTACCCTCACAAACTGTATTTGTGTAACTATTGCAATGCTACATTAATGTGCTTTTGTAATGTTATTGTGTTTGCTGCAAACTAACATTTCTGTTGATATAGATGCAGAGTTAGTTCAAAACTCACATTTTTTACATGCAGCTTGATAACATTGCATAAAATTGAATTATTGGTTTGCTTTTTTGCTAATACTGTATCTACTAAGACAGATGCACTTTGTGAGTCCTAAGCCAGTACAAGGGCTTCATAGGAATGGTAGCGACATCAGCAGTCTGTTTATTATTTAAACTGTCTATTGCTACCATAAACTTTGCTTGTGTAACCAAGATTAATTCTTACTGAATTATATTGCTAGGGTGCAACCTGAATCTATATATACTTTAAAATAATACAACTTCATTCTGTTAAGTGGTATTTCTGCTTGAATACCAAGTTAAGTATTATTTCTGCTTGAATACCAGTTCCTTGTACTGAGTAGCTGTCTTATGTATTCTCTGTACCTCTTACTGTGTTACCTCTTCCCTGCTCATAACCTTACTGTTTTTGTCTTTCCTAGGTAATTACAGGGCAATTTCTCCTTGAAGATCCCCCTCTTCCAGGACATAAACAAAAACAGATTTCAATCACTCGCTTATTATGGGACAGGTCTCACACTAAAAGAAAATGAGCAACAAGGCTACCATTTAAAGCTTTGCACATAGGTGAATACTGTTGTTGTATACATAATTAGAGATTAGAGCTTTTTTTTTTCCTCTCGATAATTGTAAGATGTGCATGACAGTTAGGGATCCCAAAATTGACCTCAACCTAAGCTCTGGTCACTATCTGGTTAAAGTAAATTCTTCTTAGTCATCACCACATGGTGCTACCCACCTTTAGTTCCGCCTACTAATATTTTACAGTAACTTATTTATCCCAGTTAAATAATTGCTGCAAACTTATTAAAATACCTACCCAAACCTATTAATTAGGTTTGTTGCACAGTCACTCCCATAAGTGTATCATTGATAACCTCACTCAGTAAAGTTAAATGCTTGATTCACATACCGTTCCTTAGTCCTCCACTGATAGATTTTCAATCTCAGCCCAGCAGGGGTATGATAAGCCCACTCTATTCACTTCGCTCACTCTGCTCCCCTACCCTGCCCCCAATTCCATCCCGCCCCTACTATCTCTAGTTTTATACATTATAGGCCACTCCTTCCAACCTCCTCATAGGCTCTAAGCCCCCCTGAGTTCATCACCTCCCACACCCAAAACAACCAAAACCCTCCTACATCTCACATCATGCACACTCTAACTCTATTAGTAACATCCCTAACCTTCTTTAATCGACTTACTCTCTACCACCTCACTTCTCACAACACCACCCTACATCAAATAACCCCAACAAAAACTATAGCATACATATACCATAACTCATCCCAAAATAGTTACTCTGATATTTCACCATCACTCTTCAATCACAGAGATACCACCACTTTCCAGACCAAACTGCTTTTTAATATACCTAAAATAAAACAATTATACATCTCATACATATACTCCATATTTAAGTCCATTTCATCCACAATCCAAACCACCATCCTCACATTATTATGCCAAAGTGGAGATATTCATCCAAACCCTGGACCATCTCCCATCCAACATATTAACAACTCTACATCACTCTCAGTGAAAACACCAAAAGACCTTTGCATTGTGACGTTAGACATCCGCAGTATCTGCAACAAAGTATCTGACTTCCATGCATGGCTTACACAGAATACACCTGATATAGTTGCTCTAACAGAAACCTGGCTCACACCTCAGATATTAGACTCAGAAATACTTCCCCCTGGATATCAGATATTATGAAAAGACAGACTTCATAAGAAATGGGAGGCCTAGCGTTAATATAACGTGACCACTTAAACATAATATCCCACCCAAAAATAGTTCCCACCTTCAATAATATGAAAATCCTATTAGTATCACTATTTTTCAACAATCATAAACAAATACTTATTGCCACCATCTATAGTCCTCCAGGTTCCAATATCCCAACAGGGAAAGATGTCCTATCATGGTCTAACCACTACATCTCAAATGAAACCATCATCCTTGGTAACATTAATATAAATTGGTTTAAACTAACACCAAACAACTCTACAAACTTCATCAATCTGTTCAAATTTACACAACATATACAAACCCCAACACACACAACAAACAATCACTCTGAATCCACCTTAGACTGGATATTAGTATCCCACCCACAATACTACTCCAATCCCAACACGCTTCCCGACACCTTAAGTGACCACTTACCAGCCCTGATACACAGACTATCAGCCTCCACCCCAAGCATTCATTCATACAAATATATCACAAATCTAGCCAATATTAGCCAGTCTCACATTTGCAATCTATTACAAACACAAAACTGGAACCCATTGAAATATCTTCCCTTAGATGAAACAGTACATTATTTCAATGCTGAATTCTAGATACCCTTAACTCAATAGCCCCCATAAGAAAAAGGAGAGTTAAACATAACCATGCTCCTTGGCTATCTAAGTCAACCAAACAACTACTGATTAATAGAGACTAAGCATGGCACAAATGGAGAAAGGATAAGACCCCACCCAGTGAAACTGCCTTCAAAATACTTAGACGTAAAGCAAAACAGGCCAGTAATCAGGACATAAAGACTTACATCTCTCAACAAATAAACACCCACAGTAATAATCCCAGATTTTTCTGGAAATCTGTCAACTCATTACTAAATCCTGGCAACACCCAAAACCCATCTGCATTTCTAGACTAAAGCCCAGTTGAAATTGCTGAAATATTTAACTCATTCCCTCCAGTACAAGTCTTTTGAGTGTGTACCTTTAACTCCTAGTGGGTGTGGCCTGAGCCTTTAAAAATGAAGTTATCACCTTACAATTCTAATAAATACTCATTGACTGAGGTCAAATATCAGTACAATCATGTTTGCCATCATGTATGCTTCAAGATAAAATATTCTGATACCTTGTATGTAGTATGGTTTTGGAATTATCAATGCAAGTATGAACAAGTAATATTTGATGCCTAGAGGAGCAATAGGAGGAAACTGCAGAAATGCCTGGAGACGTCACTCAGATGTAATGAGTTAATAAAAACTTTATTGATATTATCCTTACATTAGTAAATGCAAGCAATACCCCAACCCCCATTAACCCATCCACCATACCTCAAAGCAATATGAGTTCCATACCATCCATTAACTTCCAACCTGCAGAAACCTCTCAAATACAAACATTACTTGGCAAATTTGAAACCAGGCTCCTTATCCGTTGATAATCTCCCCCCAGAATACCTCAAAATCAGTGCTAAGGCAATAGGTTTCCCAGTAAGTATTCTTATAAACTGATCACTTGCAGAACACACAGTCCTCCAGTTCTGAAAAAAATCAATAATCACTCCACTTCATAAAGGTGGAAACCCACATGACCTATCTAATTTTAGACACATTTCCATACTGTTCCCTCTATCTAAAATAATGGAAAAATGCATCCACAAACAACTGGTTGACTATCTAACCAGCAACAACCTATTACCTCCTTCACAACATGGTTTTTGACCATCCCACAGTACCATTACTGCCCTAGTATCCTTCACAAATTTTATCTGTAATGCCCTAGATAGTAACCTACTTACATCAGTCCTGTTACTGGATCTCTCAAAAGCATTCAGCACAGTCTCCCATATTAAACTTATCCAGCGACTGCAATCACTAGGATGCTCTGATGCCACCCTAACCTTCTTCACTAGTTACTTGGAAAACAGACAGCAATCCGTAAAATGGCAGAATGACCTCTCTAGCTTTCATCCAAATAACAAAGGAGTGCCCCAGGGATCAATCGTAGGACCTCTACTATTCAACATTTTTATAAATGACCTACATAAAGTTCCTTCTAACTGTACTACCAAACAATATGCAGATGATTCAACCATAATCTGTACCTCCAATAACTTCTCTGACCTCCAAAAGTTAACACAAAAAAGCCTTTACATCCATAGAACTCTGGCTAAACCAATCATAGTTATTAACAGTAACTCACAGCACTTGTGTTTAATGCTGTGGAGGTTGTTGATGTTACTATCAAAGGTTGTTGTGATTTTCGTCAGTGTCTGCTGCATGTCTGCCATCATAGATGCCTATAGGGGATTCCATGAGGGAGCCAAACCCTAATAAATCTAAACTACTCATCTTTGCATCTAAATCTGTTCCCACAGACTTTACTATATTCTCCATAAACAAAACCCAAATAGAGTTGGTAAATCAGGCCAAACTATTGACAGCAAACTTAGCTTTGACTTGCACATTAATAATGCAATAAAAAGATTCACTTCAAATTAGGTAAACTTTACAGAAACAAACAATACTTGGATAAATCCATCCAAATAAAACTTTCAAAATGTCTTCTCCTTCCAACTTTACTCTATGGGTCTTCTATCTTCACCAATCTCCACAACTCTTTGCAACACAAACTGCAGTCCTGTTATTATAAGATTGCAAAATTCACATCAGCCCAACCAAATCGCACCCGCCATTGCCAGGCCACTAGAGAACTAAACTGGCTAGAATTTGCACATTACCTACATTACACACCAACTTACCTTTGCCCATAAACTCATTTATAAACCTGAGTTTTGCCCTTCCCTGAAAAATATAATTGAACCTTACATCCCATCCAAAAATCTACACTCTAATAACAAACACCTACTTAAAGTATCAAAACCTAGTAAAAGAGCAGGTAGCTGCCTCTATTCCCATTCCATAATTGAGCTGTGGAATGCCCTCCCATCATCAGTTACAGAATTAGACAACATAATCTCCTTTAAAAGAAAATTAAAACAACATCTCACTGATAACCCCATCTGTACATGCAACACATATCCACAGCCCTAATCTAGCAAAACTGTTTTACATAGCAAATATACTTGTGTATATATCATACTGTTATAACATATACTCCACACATCTATTCAACTATCTTAATACATTTTCTCTTCTGTCACTTTCTACTTTTAATATTACCATTAAATACATACCACCTATAATCTACATATTCCCACCACCTAGCTATAAGATTCTAACTGTATCTATCCTACCTTTTAGTTTAACTCTCTAATTCTACCTTCCCACTACACTTACCTTTCCATGTTCCTACTGTCCCCCACAAAAAATATATTGAGCTGTATTGTTAAATATTTCTGTTTAATTTTCCTTCATGCTAATCTTCGATTTTTACTGTATTGTGCCTTTTACAACATACGTGCTGTTTAGATAGTTTTCTATATTATTTCACTTGCTTTATAAGTAATGGTTTCCTTACAAATTCATGTAATTTTTTTCATGTAACTTGGAACTTTTCTCCCTGGGCCTTCACTGAAAATTGGTCCCAAACCCAGTGGACTTTCCCGGTCAACAAATGTCAATATATATATATGAGCATCTGAGTTTGCTATAATCAAGGTAGTTAGTGGAGTGGAAAGAAGTAGTAGTTGGATGGAGTGGGTGATATTAGAGTGGGAGTTACAAGGGCATAGCCAGCATGTTTTTAGGTGCACTTTTAGTAAAGTTTTGAAGTGGGTGCATGATGGTACATAGTATTGTGCTGTGGGCCTGGGCACTGTTGCTAGTTCTGACATATGGGACATTCCTTAATATGGGCCTTGCCCCTTTTCCTTGCCTGTGTGATGGACATTACAGAGGTGGTAGGCTACAGATTCACATACAGTAGGTGGCAATATGTCACAGGACAGGACATGTGGAGACAGCCAAACAACATGGTAGACATATCCCCAGATTTGTGAACAGATTCTATGTCATCAGTGCTGTTATACACATGGTGGATTGATAGATTGACAGGGTTTGTGTGTACATGCATTTAGTGAGTGACTTCACGACTGACAGTGAAATGTGTCTGACATACCTCTCCACTGGCACGCTGTCTACAGACTGGCCACATGTCTGCCTGTTATGTTTTGTCTGTTCCCCAGGCAGTTGGTGTCCTTGGTGTATCAGTTGTGAACCCTGGGAAATGCAGTTGGTAAATACTCACATCTATTGGTATTACTAATGTCATATTCCTCATAAAGGATGTTACAACAAACCCAGTAACATCTGCAATTGCCTCAATGTATGACATCAATATGTCCAATCTACTGTCTGTGTTTGTGCCTCTGTCCACAAATGATGTCAGACTTTGTTCAGATGTCAATGAGGTGCAGATGTATTTATTATCATTATTTCTTGACTTCATTTCTGCTACCATCCTGGTGATGTAGTAGACACACAGATATGTCAAGGAAGAGGCCATAGATATAAGTCCTGAGCCTGTACATTCTGAGGTGAACTGTACATGTGAGAGGCCTGTATAAGTCTGGCCATTGTTAACAGACTGTCATGATTGTGTACACATGTCATGTGTACATGTTATTTGGGCTGTGTATGGAGGGGGGGTAGATGAAAGTGTTATGGATACTTTTTTATCTGACTGTGCATGCTGCTCCAGTTTCCGCTGATCTATTGGCTATATGTGTTTGTAGTGGCAGATTGAGACATGTCCTGTACCAAGGTCAGGATTCAGACTGCACTGCAAATTGAGACTGTATATGTAGGGCTAGTGTGTGAGTGGCAAATGATGATGTATTTGTTCACACAGTCCGTATACTCTACTCTTCACTTGACTTACTGGTATGTGACTGTAACTGTGATGATGTTGGTTGTGGGTATGCACTTTCACACTGGTGTCTGTTTGTCACTGCTGTTACATCCCCGTAGTGCCTGATATGTTAGAGAATGCAGAAGGGTGTTAATACAGCAACTGTGTTAGCTTATCTATGCCAGTACTTCAGATACCACTATTTTCATGGCTTCCACCCATCACTTTGTCAGCCATGGTCCAAATTCATTGCAGAATGGGGTTCTGAGCATACCTGTCAGCTGGCTGGATGGTTTTAGGATGTCCAGGTTTATTCCTCATATTTCTGGTCTGTTTTACAGATTATTATCATCAAATCATTGTAATGATATGATTGTTGTCAGAAAATGAGGACATATATTTCATTTACATACCTCACATCCATCAGAATATGTATGCTAAAACAAACTGTGTCACTCTGTCAAGATGAGTACAGGGGGACAATGACCTCTACCTTCCAGGATGCTAATGCATTAGTACTGAGATGTGCCACATAGAAGGACTTTGTGACCACAGTGGCAATGTGGTGGTCAAGAGACATTGCTGTCAACCTGTGTACCCAGATCTGTTATAATACCTTCTTTATTCAGGGGACTACCATCAATGTGTTAAATCATGGGTACAGGGTTTTCCACAAAGGGGATGACAACATTTTCTGACATTGAGCGTAAGGCCATGGCTCTGACACCAGTCATTGGTCTCAGTGAAGCCTTTCAGTAGGATGCCAACATCACTTGGGTAGTTAATAATAGCTCCCAACTTGCAATTGTCAGCAAACTGTGTCAGCTAGAGTCCCTTCATGTTGGCATGGATTTCAGAGAAGTTGATACCAAACATGAGATGACCCAACAGAACCCTATGGGACTCCAGTTATGACTGCTCAGCAGTCTGACTTGCAGTCAGCTATTTTCACACTGTGAGCTCTATCTGTGACCCAGTTTGCAACCCACCTAGTGATATAGGGGTTGATGCCTAGCTTAGTCAGTTTTTGCATGATTCCTGAGTGGAGAATGTTATCAAAGGCTTTGGCCAGATCAAGGTAGGCTGTATGTGCCACCTTGCCTTCATCCACAGCTCAGGTAACTGATGGCAAGAAGTTGACCAGGTTGATTGAGCAGGTAAGACCTACCCTTCACAAAAGTAAACTGTGTAGGATCCTGAGTCTGCAGATTCCCATATCCCTGTCTATTAGGTGCATGATGACGCATTCCATAGCTTTGCATAACAGACTTGTCAGGCAGTTGCAGCAGTATTTCCCAGGGTCTGTAGTCACACCTCATTTGTGGAGAGGGGTGACTAGCAGTGAACAATTCAGTAGGAACAAAGCCTGAGGTGAGGCTGTGCTTGAACAGGGCACACAGGTGAGGTGACAGGTCACTCTGTAGTTCATGTAGAACACAGCCAGGGATATTGTCAGGCCCCATAGAAGCTGTATTCTTGGCCTTGGACAGTGGTGTTTTAATCTGTGCAGCAGTAACACTGGGTGCCTGGCAGTGTACTGGTATTGTGATTGGTCCTTTGGGGAAGATAGAGGGGTACAGTTTGCACTCAATATGTCAGCCAGTATATTGGCAATATTTGTTGGCTCAGCCTAGGAGGTACTATTGCCTAGTAGCTCAGAACAAATCTTGGTATTGCCATGGAGATTCTTTACATAACTGTATGAGGCCTTGTGGTTGTCTTTACTATGTTCTCCAATTCTGTTTTCACATCTAACTTTGTAGTATTTGATGAGGGATCTCAACTTTTAATTGAGGTTGATAAGGGTTTTTTTCCATTCTTGGGACTTCACCTTATTCCATATCAGTTCTCTCATTCTATTGTACAGTTTCTTTATGGCCAGGGACCACAAGATCAGCTTCCCTTTTTTGCAGGTGAGGGTCCTGGTTCTATTGAGTATGACGGTATCCATGCATTTGTGTACATGTTCATAGTGCATTGTTATTTGTTTCAGCAGTCATGCAACTAGTCTCCATTTGCATGGCTGCCGTGAGGTTAGCCACCTCTGTTTTATGAGGCCATAGTTAGCTTTGGACAGGCTTTTCATGGTGGTTACCCTGTGTGTGTGTGTGTGTGTGTGGCTGTGGATTTCCAAAGGTGATTAATTTGTGTTAAGATATATATATATATATATATATATATATATAAAATATATATATATATATATATATATATATATATATATATATATATATATGCAGAACAAGGGCTGTCGGATACAGAGTTATTAAGGCACTTTTAAGCAGTTGTAAGTGGGTTTGCACGGCAGTAAGCAATGCTAACTTCCAGTTAACTATGCTGAAAGACAGCCTTAAAAGTGCTTAACCTGAGTTAGCTTCGCTTAGCACAGTGCAAACAGGCTTAGTCCCACTTACTACTGCGTACGCCAGCTTAACCCCCCTCTAATTGAAAAAAAGGGGTGATAGGAAAGTAGTGAAAAAGGGGGCATGAAGAGGGACAAACAATATGAAAGATAGCTAGGGGTGTGCAGGATGGATTTAGGGACGGTCCATAGCTTTCTATTTCTTCTACAGCAACAGCTGTGCATATATACTGAATTTGGAGGTAAATTTAGACACTCAAACCCATGAGAGAGGGGTGAGGATAACAATAATGTGTTGTGAAGCCAATTAGACTAGATTACATGTGTCCAGTGGACACATGTGAGAAATGGACAGCTATGTATGGGGCAGCATTTTTTTTTTGGGGGGGGGGCAGATTGCCCTTTTTTTTTTTTTATTACGGTGAAAGTGGGCATTTGGGGAAGAATAGTCGGTATATTTGGGGAGGCAGGTTGGGTGGGAAGACAGACAACACAGACAAGACAACATACAGGGGCAGTATATGACACATGTCGAGGGTAAACACCTTGGGCGGGGAGGGGTGTTTGGTAATTGGAAGCCCACGAGGCTCCAAATAGATACAGTGGGACTGAGGTCCTCACCCATGGGCAGTCACCACTGCATCTTCATGGCCCTGAAGGAGGCCCTGCTGGGGGCTGAGCAGGAGGGGCAGGCTGACCCTCTAAATGCACTATGTGGCCCTCAAGCTGGCACAGCAGATCTCCTAATTCCTTGCGGAGCTCACTACGCACCAGACTCCGGACCTGGCTTCAGATGACAGAATCCTGTCCATGCACATGCCCGGGGGGGTGAGTCCCATCCCCTGAGGCTGTTCCACCCTAAGGTGGTGCAGATCCTGCAGACATGGAGGTCCCAGGGTGGGTCCCAGATGTGCTGGGGCCTGGTGCCATGGCCAGATGAGGCGGAAGAGGCAGATCCGCTGGGATCTGCCTTACCAGAAGTGTTATAGTGTTGCAGTTTTAGACCATATGTTGGTTAGTAATGGTAAACACATTCCAGGATTAGTTATAACAGCATGCATGAGTATTCCCATTAACCCAAAACAACAGATTTGGAATATTTGCATAGCAAACAGAACACATGCATATATGGAACCACAGTGAGCATTACACCAGCATGCAGGTTACATTGATAGCAACAGGCCACCAATGATAGTATTTGAACAGAGAACATTAATTGGAATATATTTCAACATTTGTAGAACAATAGGACACATGACTGCTCAGCAGTAGGTTTGGTGGAAAACATGCCCATTCTTTTATTTGTTTAGATTATCGGTGAAGATAAGGTGGGGGAGATAGATGTCAATTAACAAATGTAGATTCTTGCAGTGGTCACAGATTTAATGATCATTGCTCTAATCATTACTCTACAGGTATTATTACAACAACCTATGGCCTTGGGTTGGGCAGTGGCATGTTTGTACACAGTGTATAATTACAGCCTTCTTATAACTGCTTTATATATCCTCTTACCTGGAAGACCTGTGGAGGGAGTATTTGTTAATATTACCTGACTGTTTCTACCCATATTCATATAGTCAGGGTTACATATATGCACTCATACTATGTGTGTGTGTGTGTGTGTGTGTGTGTGTGTGTGTGTGTGTGTGTGTGTGTGTGTGTGTGTGTGTGTGTGTGTGTGTGCACGCTACTGACATATTCTGCCTTGATTTCTATCGGTTGGTAGCATGACACTTTTGAACACTTCTTGGGGGGGACAACTTGGTGTATGTACTTATCTTGCTGTCATTTCCAGCCTTGAGGTTGGACTGTGGGTGTTGGACACAGTATAACTACAGCCTTCTTATAGCTAGTTTATATCTTCTCTTACCTGGAAGACATGTGGAGGGAATTTATGTTGACACTACCTGACTGTTTCTACACATATTCAAAAATTCTAGTTGAAATTATGCATACAGGTTACTACCACTTCCAGGATTCTAACCATGGCTGTTTCTGCTAATAATACAACAAGTTTGCATTTTATCAGAAGGAGCTACTGAGAAACTGCTGTGCTTTCCTTGAATGATTTCTGTCTCATTCTCTCTTTGTTGTACAATCTGACCTTGTAATTACAACATTCTTATACATACATTCCTATACATACCTTTTGACATAGCACTGTATGGAAAACAGTGGTTAACACAACATTACTATTCAGATATCAGATCTTGGTGCATGAAACATTTCATATCAGTTAATCTCGTGTCTTACAGAGGCACTGACTTTGTCAGATGAGACGTGATTGTTTAATGCTTTCAGAGCTATAGTTGCTCTGCATAACCTGTACACATTTCAATTCATACCATACCAGAGTAAACACAACCAGTCCAGGGTTTTGAATTTTATTGACAGGCAGTTACAGTTTTATTTATATATATATATAACCTATATGACTATTACTGTAATATTTCCTGCTTTATTCAGTACAAACCATACCCATTTTTAATATGCCAGGTGACATTCTACTCCTTTATATTTATTTGGTATGAATACTACAAGCTAGATAGTTACTCACCAGCCTCCTGATGCAGCCGTTGCAACCTGCTGGCATGGGCTTCCTGGTTCACAGCCCACTCAGCTGGAGATGTTAAGAAGATAGAGAAACATTTATGCATACCTATCCATCACATACACAGGCTGGACTTTGATAAACCGTTATTGATATGAATGTTTGCATATGCCAGGGACATCACCTCTCTGCTGTGCTTCTTGAACCCACTGGTCCAAGAGCTCCTGCTTCCTCTGCTTCAAGTCGGCATTGTGGTGCCAGACCTGCTCACCAGTCTGAGAAATGCCAGTGGCACTGGTGAGATCATGGGTGAGACTTTCCCAGGCCTCCACTTTGTATTGGGAGCCCTGGTACTGGTCCTGCATTAGTCTAACCACTTCACTATTTCCACATTGTGAAGTTTTGAAGTATATTCCTATTTAGCTCCTTATGATGTGTAAGCTAGGCTGAGCAGAGCTGCGTGATGCGCACGTCCACTCAGCTATGCTTAAACTTTATTTATTTATTTTATTTTATTTTATTTTACATTTGTTAACCAGGAGAGTCTAACTGGATATTTTCACTGGAGGCCCAGGGAGAAAAGCTCCAGAGCAGTTAAATTGTTAACATGAGATAGTGAGTTTAACAAAAGGTACATTAGCCAACATTCAAAGGATACATTTTTTATACTTCTTATGGAAGTATAGAACATATAAGGTAGCGAGTTTAACAAAAGGTATATTTGCCAATATTCACAGGATAAGTTTATTTATACACCTTATAGAGATATATAACAGCAAGTATAGCAAGAAGGCAGAATAGATAATTTACACAAAACATTTTTACACCTGTAAGAAATTCTATGTTCATTTGGTTTACTTTTCAATGGTGAGAGTTT
This sequence comes from Protopterus annectens, assembly GCF_019279795.1. Classification (NCBI taxonomy): domain Eukaryota; kingdom Metazoa; phylum Chordata; order Ceratodontiformes; family Protopteridae; genus Protopterus; species Protopterus annectens. The sequence continues at coordinate 1,899,005,680 of NC_056725.1, forward strand.
CCATTTACCCATGCAGACAATAAAAAAAGTAGATATGATGTTACTCTAGTTGCTGAAAACAGAGAAAAATTATACTATCCAGGGGTGGTGCAGGTACATAATCGATGATTCAGTAAGTGTGTTTTAAGTAGCTTTTTAAATTGGGTTGTGGAATTGTTACTTATTATGTGGGCTGGAAGGGAGTTCCAGATTTTAGAGATGTAGTGGCTATAAACTGATTTACCTGCCTCATTTTTGAAGTTTGTTACCTTAAGGAGGTGTTGGGTACTTGATCTCAGGGAACTGGTAGTGGTGTAGGGTTGAAGTAGCTGCTGCAGGGCAGGGGTATTGCCTGAATGATTTAGTACTTTGTGAGCGAGTGATAGTTGGTTGACTTGAAGGGTCAGGGGAGTTCTGACCATTTGAGTTTTTTGAGGCTTTCACAGTGGTGGGTTCTAAAAGGTGAACCTGTGGTGAATCTGGCTATTTTATTGTAACAGCTATCTAGTTTGTTGAGCTCTGTTTTTTGGAGATTGGTAAGCACAGAGGAGGCATACAGTTGGGTGGATAGGAGGTGTGTCCTGGCTGTGGTGACCTTAGAGTGACTGGAGAGAAACCGTTTGTTGCAATAGAGTAGACCCATTTTTTTGTGTACTCTTTTTATGGTCTAGGAGATGTGAATGTCAAATTTGAGGTGATTTCCAGGCCTAGCAGTTTGGTGTGACTGCTGGGTGTGATGGTGGTGTCGTTGTGTGAAGAGATTGTAAAGTTGCATCAGGGTGTGGAGATCTGTGAGGGCTGAAGAGGAGTAGTTTAGTTTTGGCTGGGTTTAGAATGAGGTTATGGTTGGTGATCCATGTTTCGGCCAGGGAAAAGCATTCTTGTGTTAGGGAGAGGAAGTGGTCTAGGAAGTTGGCTGCACAGATTTTGGTGGTATCATCTGCATATTGGACTATTGAGGCTTTGGGAATGGTGGTTGGTAGTTGATTAGTAAATAGGGTGAAGAGTAGAGGACCCAGGATAGAGCCTTTGGGTACCCCTAGGGAGAGAAGCAGTAAGGGAGAGAGCTGATTTTTTCCATTTTACAGCTTGTTGCCTACCATCTAGATAGCTCTTAAACCAAGAAATAGAGATACTGAGGTTTAGGGTAGTTAGTGTATGAAGGAGTTTTTCATGGTTGATGATGTCAAAGGCTTTAGATAAGTCTAAGAGTGTATCAGATACTAGCAGTCAGTTGTTTTTGTGGTTATTGACAGTATTAGTGAATGATGCAAGTGTGGTGGTGGTGGTGTTATAGAAGGGTCTGAAACCATGTTGCTGAGTGGATAGTAATTTGTTTTCTAAGAGGTACTTCATCAGTTGCATGTGGACAACTTTCTCTAGGAGTTTTGATAGGGTGAATATTATTGCTATAGGCTGATAATTACTGAGTTCTACAGAGCTACCCCCTTTGTGCAGTGGTGTTATATGAAATATTTTCCAAAGCTGGGGTTCTTTGCATTCAGAGATAGATCTGTTTATTAGTATGGACACAGGATAGACTAATGCTTATGCTGCTAGTTGAAGATATTCAGAAGGTACTTTATCAGCAGCTGTAGAGGCTGGCTTAAGTTTTTGGAGTAATTTTTGTATAATCTTGGTTGGCAATGGGTTGAAGGCGAAGATGGGGTAACTGAGATTTGTTTTGGGTGAAGAGGGTGTTTTTGTTGGGGATGGGTTGTTGGGGCTCAGTTGGTTGTTGGCTAGGGTTTGGATAGTTTATGTGAATAATTTGTTAAGCTGTGTGGGAATATTGTCTTGGTTGTTCACCATTTTGGGGTGGGGGTGGTTGTTTTCCCTGGTTGCAGTACAGTGTTAACAGCAGCCCAGAACTTTTTTTGGGTTGTTACTATATTTATTCTGAATATTTTGGTAGTAGGAGATTTTGTCTATTTTAATAAGTTGTTGACTTTGTTATGTAACTGCAGGTATGTTTGTTTGTCTATTTGGGATTTGCTTTTATGATAGTTTGTCCATGATTTGTTTCTATCTCTGAGTAATGTTTTAGTATTTAAAGTTAGCCAAGGCACATGTTTAGTTCTGATTCTTGTAGTTCATGGGGGGGGGGCATGGTGGTTAAGTATGTTAATGAATGTAGTATTGAAGTATAGTACTGCTTCATCAAGGTCTAAAGTTTTTAGGGGGGGGGGTCCAGTTACATAGTTTTAGGTCATTACTGAATTTGAGTTGGTTGAAGTTTTTTCTATTCCTACATTCCCTGACAGTTTCTTGGGTCAGCTGGGGAGTTTTGCTTCTTATAAGAAATGGAGCTAGGTGGTCACTGAGGGTGTCTGGCAGTCACCCGGTATGAGATATATGGGAAGGATGAGATAACAGTATCCAGTCTAATATAGATTGATGCTTGGTTCTCTTGTCTGTTCTGGTGGAGGAAGTTATAAGTTGGGTTAGTCCATGTAGGTTGATGTGGAAGAGAGGGCTTAGACTGGAGCAGTTGTCCCAGTCAATATTAAGGTAACCTAACAGGATGTTTTCTTGGGGAAGGGTGTTAGCTATCAATTCTAGGAGTTTTTCTGTGGTGGTAATATTGTTCCCTGGGGGATATAGCATCCTATAATGTTGACATGCTTATGTGGGTTGTTTCAATTTAGTGAGGGTGAGTTCAATGTTATCCAAGTCTGGGGTCGTTATGTCTAGTTTTTCTAAGATAAGGTGAGTTTTATATAGTATGGCTACTCCTCCACCTCTTTTTCCTACACTGTCATTTCTGCTTATATTGTAGCCTGGTGCTGTGATTTCATTATCATGGATTTGTGGCTTTAGCCAGGTCTCTGTCTGAATCACAATATCTGGATGGTAAAAGGAGATTAAGGCATGGAGGTCATGGATCTTGTTTAAGATGCTTCTAACATTTAGATTTATGATGAAGAGTGAGTTTGTTGGCCTTTGGAGTAGGGTTGTATTTAGGTCAGGGATTGGTCTGTCTGGACTGAGTAGGCCTGGATTCGGTATATGTCACTGCAGCATATGAGTGCTGTCTGCAGGTGTACATAAAGTTTGACTAGTTAGTTGATGAGTTTTGTGTACTTAAGCATAGTGTGGGATTGGCTATTTGATGGGTATAGTTTGTGTCTGAGGTGGTGGATAACGGTGGTGTGATAGTTGTATGGTGTGTTAGTTGAGTACAAGGTTTGGAGGTTGTAGTATTGGGGGATGTTCCTTTGTTAGGGATGAATAGTGTGTAGGTAAGTTGTGTTGGGTAACTGGTAATGGAGGTTAGCAGAGTGAGGGAAGAGATGTAAATGGTATGTAGTAGGAGTTGAGGGTGTGAGGGTTTAGATGGTGTTATCATGATGTAGTTCTGTAGGTTAGTAAGAGGTGTTAGAAGAGGGTAGTGTGGAGAGTGATATTGAGTGTTGATAGAAAGTGTATGTATCTTAATTGGATGGTAGGTTTGATTGGTTGGGGAGGGGTGTTGGAGGTGGGAGGGGTAAGGCGTGGGTGTGGTGTATAGGTATAAAGGTAATTGAAGTGGGGGTGGGTGAGAATGGGGGTAGGGTAGGGTAGTGGAGTGAGCCCAAGCATAACAAGGGCTAATGGAGCGGGGACAAATTGAGCCTTCTGTATTTGCTAGAAAAACCATCAATCACTCAGGAGTAGCTTGTGGTTCTCAAATAGGTCAGTCCTTTACAGAATTTAACTGCTATAATTGCCAGATTGCCTACATATGGTTGCTTCTGCTACAGTGTAAGGTTAAAACTGCATTGTAGTGTGTGCAGGCTTACACTACATATAGAGTAGGAATGAGCATGGACAGTTTAGGAAGGATAGCTGGGAGTAAGGCTTTATATTTGGGGCTAGGGGATTAGTAGATTAGGTATCTAAGGGTTTAATGCCATCTAGTGGCTAAAGTGGGGAAAATATATCTAAATTAGAAGGTGGTTAATTTGCTGGCAGTTCGTTTTGTCCATGCGGTTGTGCTAGCCAATACATAAGACACTTATGACTGAAAAAAAAGTAAACTGTTGTGTTTTATTTTTGTAATATAGGGGTGTGCACATTGCTTTCTGCAACATTATCTGTGGGGGGCTGTGCTTTTCAAACAGTGATGACATGACAGGCTTTGCATTTGAGAGGTATACTCCACAGTCACTATCAGTGTCCACCATACCTCTCAACTGTACAGATCTTCAGAGAATGTCCAGATTTTTGCCTTATATTTTTGGTCCATTTGTCATACAATTGTGGCTTTCTGGCAGATTAGTGGCAAAGCATTAAAGATTGCAGTTAGTAAATAATATCAGACATTTGAGTTTTACACTTCATACCCTTTGGGTAATTCATGCTAATGCGAAGCTTGTCATTCTATCGACTTTATAAGTTTGTGAGAGCAATACCTCACATTTGTCCCTATTGTTTTTATGGCTTTGTTCAGATTTCTTGTGAGGTTGTGTGTTAATGGTGTCAACGGACACTCTTGCTACATTTACATTGCTGTACGACAATTATGGAGTGCAGAGGTCATGTGTATTGTGAGACCACTGCTCTCAGACACACCCCTTACAATCGTACACAGACCATGTCCGTATTACACTATGGCAGCACACCTTCATAAATATGCATGGTGCACTGCTATGTTGCATGGGAACAGTCCCTTCCATGCAAGAATAAGCTATTCTTGCATGGAGGTTTGCTGAATCCCAGAGAAAGTGTCATAAATGGCTAAAACATGCTCATACAATACACAGCAGTAGAGAAGGATGGGTAGAGCCCTGACTATGACCCACAATTGCATGCCCACCCCTTGAACTGTTTTGGCCATGAGAAAAGGAATGCTAGGGCAAAAAAAACTCTGCTTGTTCACTAGTGAAGTGGAGAAAGCTGTAAGTAAATATATGGGGCAGACAGAATGATATTGTTTAAACCATCATTAATAGAATAATGCTATTTAGACTTAATATAAATTACTTAAGGGAAAACAGAGTCCAAATTGATCCAAGCACCCTAGTACAAACTGAAAGCAAACCTACTTTAAAGTTGGAAACAATCAACACTAAATGTATTATAATCTGTGATGAAGTTGCAAACAAATCCAAACAATGAGATTTCAAGAGTAGTCTCAATTGAGATTGCAGTCCAACAAATCACAATGACTTAATAGAAAAAAGGTCAGAGCCCAATAAATCTCAAAGTCTCAGTGCCAATATGTGTGAGTGTTCTGTACAATCAACTCTGACAGAAAGTAGGCTTAAAGCTCTCAACACACTCCTTGTCAGCGAGACAAAGGAAAAGGTCACAGGATACCATGCATACCTCTCAAATACCTCTGATTTTGCCTCATAGTTTTGTCCATTTCCTTGCAAAATTTTAGATTTTCTGGTAAATATCTGAGAATTATAGTCAGTCAATAATGCCAGACATTAAGTTTTATATTTCTAATTTTTTTAAAATGTTATGATGATGCAACAGCAGTTGTTTATCAACCTTTTAAGTAAATTAGAGTACTTGTTATAAATTGTTTCTGATTATGGGCCCTTATTCCACCTCCCCATTATGTTTGGCTTTGTCCAGAATGCTTGAGCAAAGAAGTTGAGATGTACGAAACCATAACAGTCCTGGCAATCACCTAAATCATCTATTGTCAAGATGCAAATGGAAAATGCAAACTGGTGAACCTGAGAGAGAGACAGAGAGAGAGAGAGGTCAACCTTTGTATGAAAATATGCAAACCAGAAGCAAGAAGGCTCCTATGTAACAAAGCACAATGTAACCAACAAACGGGCTGTGGAAGAAATTCCAGGCAGTCGTACTTGTAAAAAAAGTTAAGGTCAAATAAAGTATAAATAGAGTAGTCTTTAATAAAATATTAACGCAGAAAACTCTTATAAAAAACAGCGTTTTCGTCCGATAACATCAGACTTCATCAGATACAGTATATCCTGCCATCATCCACTTTATATACATATCAATCAAGAAAAACTTTCCAATTATTCAGTAAAGTAATTAACTACAAATTGGTAGATTTCAAAAGATTAAAATGTAAAAATTCATAGACGTACTTTTAAAATACATGAAGTGAAAAATCCTAACCATATTAAATTAATTTGTAGAATAATACATTTGTAGAAAGAACATACATCAATGCACATGAATAAATATATATTTTTATAAAAAAAGACATATATTAATAAATAAACAGTTTATTAAAATTTGGCTGAACTAAGTTTTAAAAGACGTGTAAGGGAAATGCTGTAATTTAAACCTGGAGGTTTGTTTGCCTCCAGGAAAATTTGCCAATAGGCCTCTCTGTAGGCTAACTTTGATTCCCAGGGTCCCTCCTAGCATCTTTAGGAACTGTCTCAATGGCAAAGAAACAAAAACTAGCCTTACAACACGTCAAAATATGTCTATATAAGGCATTGTGTTTGTTTTTGTTATTGATGTTGTTAATGTGTTCATATACCCCACGCTTAAGTTGCCTTTCGGTTTTTCCTACATAAAAACTGTCACATTCTTTACAGCAAATTAAATATACCAGCCCAGAACTATTGCAATTAGAATATCCTTTGGAATATATAATTTTATTCCTTGAAGTGATGTTAACCTGTTCTTCCTGCATAATGTAAGAGCACTGGTTACAAGCACCACACTTATAAGTTCCCGTTCTCTTATTAGAATATTACACACAAACAGCACAAGCACACCAAAATACATAATCCACACATACACACTTCGCAAAACCCTACACTAAACCGTACATACACTACTAGTTATCCACTTACCTTAACCCAACCCTAACCCTAAGGTCCCTAACTATCGCACACTCACCTTACCTCGGTCCGTTCATACACTTACCTTAACCTGGTCCATCCCCTTTGCTCCACAGTCGAGGAAATAGCGAAGCCACAGAAATGGCCCACTGAATATTTTCCCTAGGAAAATATTTGGTGTTCTGCAGCTCCGCTATTTTAAGCGTTCACTGAATAGGGGTCGATATTAGAACATTCAATGTTTTAACACTTCGATGTTCTAAGATAGATCCACATTACTCGTGCCCTAACTCACTTGCCCAAAGGTTCCTCAACTTTGTTAACTCCAGTGCACTGGACCAGCAAGTTGATACCCCCACAATGGGTGCTAACATCCTGGATCTGGTGCTTACCAATATGGGGGACCACTGTAGCACCCCCACAGTGAGGTATTCCCTGATGAGAAGCAAGGCAGGTGGGGAGACAGACTTCTGATGTCATGTTCTCTTATTCTCAATTCAAGCTGCAGTTTATTAGTTCTGATTTGTTGCCACTAGTACAGGTGTGCCCAGGTTTGCCACATTGACCTACCTATGAACCTATGATTGATGTTTGACTGAGGAAACCACAGATGGTGTAGTTTCTCTTTGCATGACAGCAGTGATAATATCTGCATTTTTTTTTTTTAATTCATGATTTGCTACCATTGAGTTGCAGCTTGCCTTCCCCTGCATAAAATGCTTTTGCTTGATTTTTCAACAGGCTGAAGTTATGACCTTTTTTCATATGTTGAAACTTCGGCCACTTGATATGCAGGAAAATGTAAGTAAGACATGAGGTTAATAGATACTCCAGAATACCTTCTGTTGCCAGGACTTTTTTAATTGCTCATTATACAGCACCTCTGTTCTTATGCCATCCAGTCAATATGAAAAGTAAATGTTTAATGTCTCATCCCAATAGGTAAACCATGTATCTGAAGTAGTTAACTTCATTTGTGCAGCAACCTATGGGATTCGGATCCAACCTCGGATCCAAGCTGGCAGTTTTCAACAGCTTTAGATCCGAGCTCCAAACTCCTCCCCCTACCCATAATCCCCTGCCAACCCTGACTGACCTCAGATCTAGTTTGCCGCGGTTATCCAACAGCAGCTTGATCTACAGCTCCAGGCGTTAAAGACTTTTGTGAGAAAAAAATGTACCTTTTTCCTCTCCTTTCTTCTGTTTTTTTTTGGTTGTGAGTGTTTACAGGTCCCTTTTTTGTAAAAACCCTCTGTAGTTTAACACTATATTTTTGTCATTTACCTCCCCCTTCCTTCGTGGTTCCATTAGGGTTGTGTGTGTTTGGGGCCTAACGTGTGTGTTTTTCTCCCTTAGTTTAAATGGCTGAGGCCCCAAAATTGATCTTTTCTAAGTGCACCGAGTGTGGCCATAAGCTGTCCCCGGCGGATGGCCACACTCAGTGTGTGTTGTGCCTTGGGGCTGAACACCTGTCTTCTGGTTGTTCCATCTGTGTGGCGTTCAACCCCAGGGCACTCAAGGACCGGAGGTCTAAGCTGATTCTGTGGGTCTTCTGCCCCCGGATTCGGCTTCTACCTCCGGTCCTCCTGTGGCTCCCGCTGCGGCTGCGGCAGCTGCCACTCCTGCTTCCCTCCCCCTGGCCAGGACTCAACCTCTCGCCTTAGGCCCGGAGCAGAGGGAGGCCAGGAAAGAGAAAAGGAGGGAGAAGCACCACAACCGGCGGGCCGTGGCCTCTGCTTTGGCCCCCCCGGCTAAGCAGTCTTCTCCCTCCAGGACTTCTGGGTCTCCTCCATCTTGGATCCATTCCCCGTGCTTTTCACCGGGTCCTGAGGAGGAGGAAATCCGATCTCCTTCGAGGTCATCGAGGCGACACTCCCGTCCTGCCTCGGTGGCCTCATCGAGATCAACCCGAACTCTCACGGATGCAGATTTGGACTGGATGATGGGAAGATTCTTCCAGGCCCAACTGCAAATGGGAGTGCTCCTGCCTCCCCCCCCCCTCCGGGGGGGAGCTCGACTCTTTTTTTTTGCCCCGATAGCTCCTTCTCTGTCACGCTTCCCGGGCTCGGAATCTTTGGAGCCGGACAGCCTTGGAGCCGGGGGTGTGTCGGCACCGATAGTCTTGGGTACTTCGGCGTCGACACTTCCCTCGAGTCTGTCGGGTCCATTTTCTTCAGATCCAAGCTCTCGGAGCCGAGGGCTGAGCTTCAGATCCGGGGGTATCGGTATGCCTTTGGCTCCGTCCAGGTCGGAGCATACTGGTCCGTCGGATCCGATCGCTTCAGCGCCGGCCCCAATTCATCTGTTGGATCCGAGTGAGGGTCTGCTTTCGGATCCCAGAGAGAGCAGCACTCCCTCGGCATTCAACGTGGTGGAGAGGGCCCTGTCGAGAGATTCCAGGCCCCCGGTCCTTGCCACGGCTCCACCCTGCACTCCTTCTCTGTTGGGCCCGACTTCCATAACCTGGCCCCAGGGACAGCCTGCTCTGAAGTCCCAGGTTGTTCCTTTGGAACAAGACATGGCTGGTGAGACCTCCTCAGACAGCACCCCCGAGGAGGTTCCTCACAAGCGAAAGTGCAAAAGGAGGCACCTGGACTCCCCCGAGTCCTTGACTGAGGACACGGATTTGGAGGAGGGGGAAGGCTCCCCAAGATCACCCCAGAAGATGTCTCATTTGGTGACATCATGGAGATGCTCAGGATAAAGGGGGGGGGTCTGCCCCAAAGCCTACTTCAGACGAATCCGTGTTCCTGGAGGCATTTGAAGCAGGCCCGTCTACCTCTTGGGTGTCCCCTCCGGCTGATCCCCTGGTAGTAACCAAAGTGGAACAAAACAACAATAACTCTTAGAATAGCAAACGTAGATCCCCTGGACTCGAGCCGTGAATCAGAAGCAAACTCGCCTGTTGCTTTTTGTCACACAACTTTATTCGATAACTGCCAGCACCACAAAGTACATCTAGTAAGAATGGTTGAGCGCTTTCATCTGCATTAACCAGATTTCTTCAGAACCATTTCCCCTAACATGTCACTTCCTTTATATACACAAATTTTTGGCGCCAAAAAGTTAATTACATAATTGGTTAAAAACAAAATTGTTAATTAAAATCACTCAATTAACATTTGTTGAGAATAAAAATACAATAAAAAGTCACAAAAATATGTATATTAACCACTGTCATAAAATGTACTATATAGTAGTACTAAAGTGCTTTTATACAGTGCATGATACATTTCATTATTGGGTCCCTTATACTATCTACCCTATGCTAAAATTTTGAATTTATAAATTCATAGTAAATATATATAAATAAGTAAAAATATATATTGTGTGTTAATGTATAAAATATATATATAAAATGTACTCGGCTGATGAAATTTCCTTACTCTAACGCCAAAAAAGGCTTGATACTTATATGGTCATTTATACCCGGGGGGGATGTGGCATCTAAACATATCTGCCACTTACTTTCTAACCAAGCTAAATATATTTTCCAATTTCCTCCTCTGTCATTTACCTCTACCTGGTCTATAATAGCAAATTTAAAACTATGTTCACTTCCCTTTTCTATAATGTGTCTACTTAGAGCGTTCTTAGTATCTCCTTTCCTAATACTATACAGGTGCTCGTATATACGAGTTTTGAATTTCCTCTCAGTCTTTCCTATATAGTATACGTCGCATTTCTCACACTCAGCAATATACACAATACGCTGTGTATTGCAATTACCCTTCTTAGGGTATACTACAGATTTCACAATATTCTTAAGTCTCATCCTACATTTTGTGTTAATATATTTACACTGACTACATGCACCACAACTCGTAGTGCCCTTCCTACTGTTTCCTGTGTAGGCCATTTTCTTAGTCTCTATTATTCTTTTTAAATTCAAACCTGTTTTATATACTATAGAGGGTTTCGTACCTAGTATGTTTCCAATAGGTGCATTACTAGTAATTATGTCCCAATGTTTCTTTAAAATTTCTGTCATAATGTTGGTATAGGGGTTAAACCTGATGATGCATACTCTATTATCTCGGTCTATTTGAACTTTAGTACTCACCATACTGCCTGTACCCAGTAGTGGTACATATTTACTACCCCATTCTTTCTTAACATAAGACGTAATGTTGATCAACATATGTTTAGGGTAACCTCTATCTAAAAATAACTTAATAAGAGTATCTAATTCACTTTGCATAATCTCCTTAGTCGATGACATTCTGGCTATCCTTATGCATTGGCCTTTAACTACATTACGAAGATGTGGCCAGGATGACAACTGCTATAATGTATGTAGTCATTTGAAAACGTGGGTTTTCTGTATATTCTAGACTCAAACCCTTGTCCTGTAGTACTAATCCAAGTGTCCAGATATGCTATTCCCACTTTGTCATACTGGTAGGTAAATCTGAGGAATTCCGTGGTGTTATTAAGGTACTCTAAGAACTCTTGTATCTTCTCTTCTGGACCTTTCCATAAAATAAACATGTCGTCCAGGAACCTAGTGTATAATCCGATGTATTGGTAATATTCACTTGGGAAGATGTACTTGTTCTCCCACTCGAGCATAACCAAATTAGCAAAATGGGGGCACAAGAAGCCCCCATTGCAACACCACAGTTTGTTTATAGTGTTGACCGAGTGGAAGATGTAGTTGTGGTCTAGGACCAGCCCCATCATATCCATGATGAGATTGATCCTGTCCCAACTACAACCTGAATACTTGGTCATGCTATTACAAAATATTCAAGACCAATATCTGCGGTATACTGGAAAATAAATCTTTCACATCAACTGTGAGGAAAATCAAATTCTCCTGCCAAACTTCATCCGTTAGTTTGCTCAAAAAATCCCATGAATCTTTTACTATGTGGTTAACTTTAGTATATATATATTTCATCCAGTGGTCAATGGCTACCCCTAACTTAAATGTTTTCGATTTGGAGCCAGATATAATAGGTCTAAAAGGTGGATGTTCCAGATTTTTATGTAATTTAGGTATTCCTATAATTTTAGATAATAATGGAAAGTCATTTTTGAAAAATTCATATACTTCATTGGTTATTCTTCTATCTAATAAATATTCCTCTACAGCAAAATCTATCCTTCTATATCCTGTAATTATTTGGTTCAACGACACTTGTTCGTAGTTACCAGATTCATTTAGGATCTTCTGTATTTCCTTAGATATTCTTTATTTTCAAAATCACAATCCCACCACCTTTATCTGGCTTCATTATTCTTATCTCATCATTCATAATGAGATTCTCTAAACATTTCCTTTCTTCAGTTAGTAAATTGTCCTTATTAGCTGTGGAATCTAACTTGTTATTCTTTATATTCCTGTGTAAAATGTGTAAATCTTTACAAACCATTTTCTCGTATAAAGCTATCTGTGCGTTAGATACAGGAATGTATGTGCTTTTCTTAGTTAACTTGTTACAATTAGTGTTTCCTTTTCCCTCATTCTGGCCTTGATTGAACTGTATAGCAAGATTAAGTCTTCTACAGAATAATTTCACCTCTTTTATGGCATCAAAATATCAAATTTAACTGTGGGTATGAATTTCATCCCCTTGCTAAACAATGTAGTAATTTCGTAGTGACCTGAACTTGTGTATAGTTGTATACTTTGAACCCTTCAAAGCAATGTATGTTCGGATGCCTTACTGGATTTTCCTCAGGTATACTAATACTGGTACAAAAGTAGATGCCTTCTCAATAATTCTGTTGTCTACAGGGGTGGGGGGTGCATGCTTCTGTACACTTCTTCCACCACCTTCTCCGTCAATCATTCCATCTGTATTCTCTATTGATTGTATCCCCTTTGCCATCTTTTTGGTGCGGGTAAAATCTCCCCTTGAAAATTTTCTTCTTCGTTCAACCTATACTTTCTTCTTCTTCCTTTTGTTTCAACTACTTCAAATACCCCTTCCCTTTCATCTGTATACTTAGGCCAGATGTACGCTCTTCCTGTCCTATACATTTCCAAATCTCGCTCTATTTTATTCATTTTTCTATGGTAAACATTATGCACTTTACTTTTGCATTAGTAAACTGTTTGGAATATAAATCATACCATTCAACAAAATCCACATCTTTTATAATAGATTCATTTAAACATTCTACTTCCTGTAGAAGGGCATTAATTTTTCTTCATTACATTTCAAAAGTGCTTTCATGTACGAAAAGCCAAAATCATCGAACATTTTGTTAAACAATTGCTCAATTTTTGAAGAATATTTTAAACCCAGTGGTAGTTTGAAAAACCTCAAACCTTTTGGTACCACTTGTAATTGAATACATTTTTCAAGATATGCATTGTCCACTTTTACACTTTTAAGTTGTATTAGTATTTACCCAAAAAATAAATTCTGGATTTCACATCATTAGTAACATTTTCCTCACATTCATATACTTTTTGCCTGTATTCACTTGTATTTCTCCCCCCAAAATTATCTTCATCAGCTAAAAATTCATTTAGTACTTTAGATACATTTAACACACGTTCCCAATAATCCCTTTTCTGAATACCTTTCGGTTTAGGACTAGATATCTTATCTAAGTTTACAGTACCTTTGTTTTTGCTATTTGCCTTCTTGGCAATAGCTGAATATGTCCGTACTGGAGCACGCTGCTCTTTAGGGCGTGCCCCCATTCTCATATTCTCACTGTTAGTGTGAAATAAGCTGAAATCAAACGTAAAATCATCTTCAATTGATATGTCCCTGTTTTCATCTCCTATATCCAAATCGTGTATTTTAGTCCCTTCACCTTGTCCGTTAGGGATATCACTAGCTTCACTGGTAACCTCCACCAACACCGCTTCCACTTGCGATGTCTCCGCGTTGGCTTGAATACTTTGAATAGTTTTTGCTGGTTCCACACCAGCTGTTACAGCTTCGGTGAGCTTCTGCACAAGTTCAAGGAGCCTGTTGACGTCTCCTTGTAATGGCGTCACTTCCGACCGTAGTGTAGAGTACTCTTCACGACTCAATGGAGTCCCAAGACAATCCACCTCTGCCATTTCGCAACTAGTAACCAAAGTGGAACAAAACAACAATAACTCTTAGAATAGCAAACGTAGATCCCCTGGACTCGAGCCGTGAATCAGAAGCAAACTCGCCTGTTGCTTTTTGTCACACAACTTTATTCGATAACTGCCAGCACCACAAAGTACATCTAGTAAGAATGGTTGAGCGCTTTCATCTGCATTAACCAGATTTCTTCAGAACCATTTCCCCTAACATGTCACTTCCTTTGTATACACAAATTTTTGGCGCCAAAAAGTTAATTACATAATTGGTTAAAAACAAAATTGTTAATTAAAAACAAAATCACTCAATTAACATTTGTTGAGAATAAAAATACAATAAAAAGTCACAAAAATATGTATATTAACCACTGTCATAAAATGTACTATATAGTAGTACTAAAGTGCTTTTATACAGTGCATGATACATTTCATGATATCATGATCCCCTGGTAGATTTGATTACTACCAGGGCGTGGAAGGAGCCGGACACTGTGGAGCCAGTCCCCAAGTGCCCAGACAAGATTCTTAGCCCACCCTCTGACAAGTCCCACTGGAGTAAGGGTTCCCCTGTAGATGCCATGTTGGTGGCAGCGGCCACCAAGAGGGAACTAGCTCAGGAGAGTCCCTCGGTTTATTCCCTGAGCAAGGAGTCTCAGTCGATGGACCATTTAGGGAAGTGGGTCTTTAGTTCAGCTACCTTCTCTGTGAGGTCGCTGAACTACATGGCATATGTGCTTCGACTGCAGCGGGACCTTATCAAAGAGTAAGCTGCATCACACCCCAAGTCCATGTCGGCGGAGGACAAACGTTTGCACGCCACCCGGATGGCCACTCTCCGATCCATATCAAACACCTCTATGCGGCTACTATCCCATGCCATGGAGGGAGCCACTAGAGCCAGCAGAGCGGGCCTTGTCATGAGGTGTCAGGCCTGGCTCCGGCAATGTGATTTCGCTGAACCCTTCAAGGCATATTTCACTAATGCCCCTTTCGATGGTTCTGTCCTTTTTGGCAAAACTGTTCACGATACCTTGGTCCAGAGCGAGAAGGATGGGAAGACATTGTCTGCCATCAGAGTCTGCTTCTCTGCTCCCCAGAGGTCCTTCTCCAAGAACCAAAAGGGACAGAAGAAGATGTGGTTCCAGAACTCACAACAGTCCCGTCCCGCTCCGGACTCCCAGCCCTTCCGCGGCAGAGGAGGGCAGGGTGGACGCCACCCTAGAGGCAGAGGAGTCCATGGAACTTTGGATCCAGAGAACCCTTCTCGGACCAACCCACACAATACCTGTGAGGGGTTGCCCGACTGCTCCACTTTGGAGGCAGTCGGGGGGTGTTTCTCGAAGCACCTAGCAGCTTGGGAGTCCATCACGACAGACCACTGGGTGCTTCGCATTATATCCAGAGGATATCAGATTCCCTTTTTTCTTTACCCATGCAGCCCCAGATACCTCCCCGATGTCCCACTCGATCAGAGGGAGGCCGCAGCAACAGAAATCCAACAGTTGCTGGAAAAAAAAGCCATCCAACACATCCACCCAGACCAGTGTGGGTCAGGGTTTTACTCCAGGTTCTTCCTGGTGCCAAAAAAGACAGGGGACTTAAGACCTATCCTTGACCTCTCCCCCCTGAACCTGTCAGTAACCAAAGAGAAATTCTGCATGGTCACCCTTCAATCCATTCTCCCCCTTTTGCGGGAGAACAACTGGATGTGCTCTATAGACCTCAAAGATGCATACTACCACATTCTGATGGACAGGTGATCCAGAAGGTTCCTCCGCTTCCGGCTAGGAGCCAGCCATTTCCAATTCAGGGTCCTTCCCTTTGGTCTCACCATAGCCCCCATGGTGTTCACCAAAGTGTTAGCAGTGGTTGCAGCCCACCTGAGGCTCCAGGGAATCCAGGTCTACCCGTACCTGGACGACTGGCTCCTGACTGCCCCAACAAGGCATCTACTCTGCGCAGCCAGAAACTACTTTCTTCGTCTAGCTCCCCGGCTGAGGATCACTATCAACATAGAGAAGTCATCTCTTACCCCGACTCAGACTATAGACTTCATAGGGGCAAGATTAGTCACAAACAAGCTCCTAGCTTTCTTGACCACAGACCGGCTACGAACCCTGAGGCTTCATTTGTGGGCCATTCTACATTCTCCAGCTCCTCTGGCCGCATTGGTCCTGAGGGCTCTAGGCTCAATGGCGGCAGCAATTAACTTTTTGCCAATGGCGCGTTTGAACATGAGGGTCTTGCAATGGACCCTCCAGGTCCAGTGGTCCTTCCTTTGATTTCCTCTGAGCCATCCCATTCCCCACAGCAGGGCTTGCAAGAGGGCCCTCTTATGGTGGCTCCAATCTCCGAACCTCCAGGAAGGACGCCCCATTTCTTTGGCCCCTCCCCTAGCCACTGTGACCATGGATGCCTCTTGCCTCAGGTGGGGGGGGCATTGTTCGGGCAGGACAGTCCAAGGCATGTGGGCCCCCACGAAGACCTCTCTGCATATCAATGTCCTACAGATGAGGGCAGTGCTGTTAGCATTGCAAGCACTTCAGCACCTTCTTCCTGTAGGAACTATTGTGATTCAGTCAGACAATATGTCTGTTGTCTGGTACATCAACAAACAGGGGGGAATCAGGTCCTACCCACTCTGTCGAGAGGCCATGAGGGTGTGGGATTGGGCGATCTCCACCAACCGCTTTCTTATAGCAAGTTACATTCCAGGGCAGTCCAACATCCTAGCGGACAGACTAAGTCGCACCATCCTGTTACCACACAAGTGGTCTCTGAATCCCGAGATAGCGAATCAGATTTTCGCCGAATGGGGTCAACCCTGTTGTGATCTCTTTGCTTCTCCCTCGAACACAAAATGTTACGACTACTTCACTCTCATTTCCCCCTCCGGGGAACCTCCAAGAGATGCTCTGGTGCATGCTTGGCCTCCCGGTCTACTTTATGCTTACCCTCCTCTTCCTCTGATGCTGAAGTTTCTGCAGAAAGCCAGCCGGTTGGGGAGCAGAGTAATCCTCATTGCCCCATTCTGGCCTCGTCAACCCTGGTTCCCTTACCTTTGGTCTCATTTGGCGAATCCTCCTTGGATTCTGGATCCCCGTCCGGATCTAATATCCCACCCCCTAGATCTCCCCATCCCGAATCTGGACAATCTCAAGCTCACAGCTTGGCTGCTCCAGTTTCACTTGTAGCTAGGACTCCCGGTATCTCTTCCCCAGTTAAAACTATTCTAGTAGCAGTGCACAAGCCTTCTACTAGAAAGGTCTATAGTAGGAAATGGAAATGTTTCTCCATTTGGGCGTAACGTCGAAATTTGGATCCTTTCACAGCTCCTTTGCCAGCGGTATTAGACTTCCTGTCAGGGCTGTTTCATCAGGGGGCTAGCTCCTCCCCAGTTAAGGTTCAACTAGCAGCTATCTCTCATTATCACGTGGGAAATGAACTGGGCCCTTTGATCACACAAAATTGTGTAAGACTTTTTTGAAGGGCACCTTTCTGCTCAGACCTCCAGTGAAGGAAGTAATCCCTCCTTGGGATTTATCACTGGTGTTTCAGGCCTTAACAGCTCCCCCGTTTGAGCCTGCAGCTTCAGTAGATCTTAAATTCTTGTCATGGAAAACGGCCATTCTTGTCGCTATCACCTCGGCTCGAAGGGTCTCTGAACTACAGGCCCTCTGTGTAAAACCCCCATATTTGACTTTTCACAAGGATGGAATCTACCTCAGGACCAATCCCTCCTTTCTTCCCAAGATTACCTCTGAATCGAATATTAACCAGTCCATCAACCTACCAGTCTTCTTCCCTAATTACCAAAACAAAGGGGAATACAAGTTACACTCACTGGATGTGCATAGACAACTTCGCTTCTACATCCACAGGACATCTGGTCATAGGCAATCTGACCAGTTGTTCATCTCCTTTGCCAAATTTAACTTGGGTAAATCTGTGTCTAAAGTCACGCTGTCTAGATGGATCTCGCAGTGTATCCTTTTGGCATATGAAAGTTCTGGCAGGCCCGCACCTCAGGGAGTCCATGCCTACTCTACTTGGTCTATGTCTACCTCTGCGGATTTTAGAGCTAGAGTCTTTTTGGATGATATTTGTTCGGCAGCCACTTGGGCCTCATCTCATACCTTTATCAATCACTATAAATTGGACATTATCTCCAGAGGGAGAGCATCCTTTGGCTCTGCAGTGCTCCGAAACATCCTTCCATGAATGCCGCCCAAGTTTCAGGTAGCTGTGGACTCTGTCCCATAGGTTGCTGCACAAATGAAGCTAACTACTTCAGATTAAGAAGTTATGTACTCACCATAACATTCCATCTGAGTAGGTAAACTTCATTTGTCAGCAAACATCCCTCCCTCCTGCCCCCTCACTTATGAATATTTTCATACTCAGGTCCATGGGTGTTACCCACTTGATCTTGAAAGTATTAGTCTTCAAGCAGTATCTGCTTTTGGGCAAACTTGATCTGAGGTCAGTCAGAGTTGGCAGGGGATTATGGGTAGGGGGAGGAGCTTGGAGCTCGGATCTAAAGCAGTTGAAAACTGCCGGCTCGGATCCGAGGTCGGATCCGAATCCCATAGGTTGCTGGCAAATGAAGTTTACCTGCTCAGATGGAACGTTATTGTGAGTACATAACTTATTTCTCAACATTGTAACTTTTCTGTCTTCTTCCCCCATAAATGCTCTTCATATCCCCTCTGTAGCTTGCGGCAGTGGTTCATATGATATACCTAGTAACACAGCATTGTTTGAAGCTGCCACGTCCAACTTGCAATGCCTATTTATGTTGCTGCTACACCTCACAATTCTCTCTGAGTTTGCAGAACTTCCCTAACTCTGTCTTGAAATTTATCTTGCCCCTCCTAAAATGTTTGATTTTCTTGTAAGTTACTGAGGATTATAGTCAGTTAATAATTCTAAAATTCAGAATTTCATACATCTTACTGTTCAGAAAAAAATGCATGTTAATACCAGTCCTATTGTTTTATTAACTTTTGAAGTGAATTAGTGTAATACCTGAGAGTTGTTTTAAACTCTGTCCTTCCGTTATTTTTGACTTTGTAAAAATTCTTGAGCAAAGATGTTGAGAGGTATGATTGCAACAGGTCTATATTAGAACATCGAAGTTTCACAACTTTGAATGTTCTAATATCGACTCCTATTCAGCGAACGCTGAAAATAGCGAAGCTGCAGAACACCGAATTTCTTCCTAGAGAAGGAATTCGGTTGGCAGTTCCTGTGGCTTCGCTATGTTCAGCACTGTGGTGGAAAGTTACGGGTCGGGATTAGGTAAGTGTGTGATTGTGTTGACGTGAGGGTTAGGGCACGGGATAGGTGAGTTAGGGTTAGGGCACGGGTGAGGTGAGTGTGCGATAGTGATGGACCTTAGGGTTAGGGTTTGGGTTAAGGTAAGTGGATAGCTAGTGGTGTGTGTACAGTTTAGTGTAGGGTGAGATGTAGGATTTTAGGTGTATGTGTGTAGATTGCTGTTTGTTTGGTGTGTATGTGTGTTGGAACAGCAAATTTTTTCCCTTGGAAAAAATTCACTGTTTTGCATGTTCGATGTTGTCAGCGTTCACTGAATAGAGGTCGATATTAGAACATTCAACATTTTAGAAAGTCGATGTTCTAATATAGACCCGATTGCAGCACCCTGTACTTCTGACTTCTGGCATGCTTATTTTCACCCTCTGCTTTCTGCATTTCTACTATGACATTTTATATCTGCCATCTCAGTAATTCCTGATTCACTTTCAAAAGCTACTGTGTACTTCATGTTGCTGAATTTCAGCATGTACATTTAGATCAGCTTAACGGTCAGTCCTTATTTCCTATATTCTCTGTTGATTTTTTTTTGTACTATGTCACCATTTATCTACTATTTCCTCATAGATACAGCTGTAAATACCTACATTATTTAAATGGCTGTAGCTCAGAATTACTAAGCTGGTTATCTTCTAGTCCTCAGACACTATAAATGGAAATTAACTACTCAGGACAATCTGGCCACCTTGTGAGTGAATAAATAACTGTAGCAGCAAACATATATATATTTTTTTCATATCTTGTTTGGCATAGCATACATAAGTACCAGAATTGAAGAGAGCAGTTATTACAATGTTTTCCATCTTCAACGCCGCTCAGTGCTCATTGTTTCTCAAGTTACTCAAGACTTGCTTAGATCTTAACTATTTGGAAAACTGATGTACAAGCTGGGATGGAGCTCACCTATCTAAAATCTCTTTCTAATGTATTCTGACAAATCCTGCTATGTGAAGGAACTTTATATGTAATATGACTGTAAAAGTTTCACAGTTGACATAGGAACATTTTGGGTTGGGGTTAATATAATGGTTAAGGTGCTTACATTACAATCTTAAGGTGCAAGGTTTGATTCTTACATTTGAAAGGGAAATTGGCTGGAGTTACTGAAGCAATTTAATGACCTGCAAGGACAGCCAGTCTAGTACTTAGAAACAACGTCCATTGCTTCTTTTTCATATACAGCCCGTACAGTTGCAGTTTAAGAAATGTATGTAATTTCTAGGGTTTCTGTAGTTGCTTGATTAGTCTGCAAATTCTGTACTCATGTTTTCAGGTTAGAAGTCCTTTCTACATACTGTTTGCACAGTGCAATGCCATTGACTGGAAGACTATTACAGCTATCCATTTATTAGTCTGTCTCCTATCTACCTATCCATCTGTCAGTCTATTAAACAGTGCAATTAACATGAATCTTGACAAAATAAGTTAACACAAACTGTAAACCTTGTAACTTGGTTAGTAAGTGTTTATGCCATTACCTTATTATTAAAGTCATTCGTGATACAAGTTGTCAGTTAAGGACTCAGCAAAACTAATAGAATTCAGAAATGTATAGGCTTGTTCAAAAATAGTCTAGGAAAAGAAAGACTGATAGGTTATTCATACATTTTAATGAATGAATTAGTAGGAAGTTTTTGTACTTCTTTTTGATGGTTGGACAAACAGATTTGGTCTAAAAAAAGTACATACTCATTTTAAGTTAATGGCTGTACTGTATATATCACTGTGTAAGTGGAAAGAGTGCTGATAAAATCACTCTGGAACACTGAAAGTATTCTGGCTTTCTTGTCTAATTAGGCAGTCAGAAAAACCCCAAATTGGTTGCGCATGGCAGAGTATGTTTTACTGCCCCATGGCAAGGCATAATTAAGTATTTTTAGAAGAACTAATATGCAGCTTTTAGTCCACACCCAGAAAAATAGAAGGGCAGACAGTTGTATATTGTTATATAGCGTCATTTTACCTCTGTGCTTGACTTATACTTACAACATCAAAACCCCATGGAAACAGAAGGAAGAGTTGTCAATGCAAGTAAGTAAGCACATTTATTTTCTGAGGTGAGACAGAAAAAGAACAGAAGACAAATTTCTGCTTAGTGACAGTTACAGTACACTAGAACTGCAAATAAGTCTAAATGGTTATATGACATAAATAACCTTTGCCAGAACATCAGACTCACTGCAGTAGTATAGCATGGTATGATAAACTAATTCATAGAACTATAGAACTGGAAAAACTGACCACCCTGCTAAATTCCTGCCTATAATGCTTGTAACATATGTAACCTGGAACATGTTATGGTATCTAAGAATCTCTAAGATTTTAGAAATACATTTTTATTTTATTTGTGTTTGTTAACTGGGGTACAGCACTAATCTCCTTGGGTGTTTATCAAACTCAGGCTGGGAGCAGTAAGTATTAAGTGACTTGCTCAGAGACACAGCTCGCTGACAGAGGCTGAAAAAAAGAAGAAGCCATTATAGCAATATTTAGCTCAGACTAAGACCTGCAATATTGCAGATTACCCATTTTAAAATGTGTACCAAAAAGGCAGAACAGCCAATAAAGAACATGGTAATCAGGCTAGAGGATGAACATTTTAAATTGTGTATGCAAAGAACAGTCAGGAATGGACATAAAGGGAGAAAAAGAAAGCTGACATTTACTTGAAAGTGACTTGAATGTGTAAATTAATCAGATAACATGATGCAGTATGTATCTGTAGACAAAGCATACGTATGTGGTGACAGTTGCTATGCAGTATTGCGGCTTATAATCCCTGAAGTTTATATTTAGTATACCATATGAGTGGAATCATGGGATAACAGGAGATGCATTTTAGTGACTTCCCTAACATGTAGGTGAGTAATATAAAAGATGGATGAAAGCATTGGAGGACAACAAAAAGTAAATCATTGCTAATTTAAGCAAGTTCTGAAACTATACAATTTATATATTTATATACTACTTTCAAGATAGCGCAAAACTGGGAAAAAGGGAAAACTCCCTCAATCCAATTATTTCACAATCTCACCTGTTTTTAAGCCTTTCAGTCTTAAAAATGTTAGTTGCAGAAAATGCAGTCATTTTCTGATTTTGCTAACATGCACTTTGACCAAAAGGACAAGATACATATATATACCATATCTGACAACCTTAATTTCATCTCAAACATTATCATCCTTTTCCCTTTTATTCATGCCCATTGCACAATAAGATTTACAATACCTACCAACATAAACAATTTCCCCCCAAATTAATCTCATTCAGGTTTAACACAGACTCAAATATCAAAAGACTTAAAGAAGTCTAGTACAAATCAGACTGGCCTTTTATATTAAACTTAAACCCCTAACCTTGCTGCAGAAGCTCTCACCATTACACTCAGATCCCTCAAGGACACATTTTTCCCTATGATTTCTTGATTCTACAAGCCAAAAAGAAATGGCAGGCTAACCTGAATATAAATCACTTTTAAAACTTATGGATAACATATGGCAGGCATGGAAACACAACCTTTCCCCTATCAATAGGCAATAACATGTTGGACTCAGAAACCTTACAGAACAGGCACTCTGATAACATAAAAGCTAACTTATGTTGTTTTTCTTTTGGCTTTTCCCGGTTAGTGGTCACCACAGCGGAACTCCGGTCCGCTAATGATTGACAGTAGGTTTTTACGGTGCCGAGGTGCCAGCCCGATGCCCAACCTTCAACAAAGGCACCCCCATTCACGCATGTCTTTCGAATGCCACTCGACCATGGAGAGGACATGCACACTCCACACAGAAGGCACTCCAGCCGAGAATCAAATGGGAGAACCTCTTGAGGTGACAACGCTACCACTGCACCACCATGGCTGTCATAAAAGCTAACTTATGTAATCATGTTGGTGTTCTTGTTGGTGGGTTGTTTTGAATATCCCTTTCTGTGAGTTGATTTACCCCTTTCCATAACTGTTTTGGTGATTTAGCTAAGGATGTTTTAAATGAAAAACACCCTTAGCTAAATCACCAAAACAGTTATGGAAAGGGGTAAATCAACGCACAGAAAGGGATATTCAAAACAACCCTCCAACAAGAACACCAACATTCTCTGTCTCTGACTTGTTCTCTGAATTAATTCTTGACTCCCCCCCTCTCAGCCACTCACAATGACCCCCATCTCCCCAGAATCACTTTGCACATTCTTCAATTTTACTTTATAAACTTTGCACATTCTTCAATTTTACTTTATACAAGTCAGAAGAAGATACTTAGAACCTCTTCTGCAACAGGCAAAATCTGACAGGCTGCCAGGCATAGACATCATCTATCCCTGGTTCATACACCACTGCAAAGGCATCATCACAAGTCCCCCCCCCCCCACCACAACACATCTTTAGGTTATGGCTAATGCAAGTATCAAGCTAAATATATGGAAAATAGCCATTTCTAGACCAGTCCCCAAGAAATGTATCCACACCAAAACTTCCCAATACAGGCCAGTATCTATCCTCCTTGCTCCTGGCAAGTTGCTTGAAAAAGTTATCTATCTTCAACTTACTCATTACACTACTACCTACAAACTCCTATCCCATAAACAGCATGAGTTCTGGTCCAAGTAGAGCACTAACACCACCCCGTAGATCCTAACTGATGAAATACTACTAGATATGAAGAGAGGCTAGTTCAGTGATGCAATGTTTATTGATTTTACAAACCCCTTCAACCTCAGTGACCACAACATTGTCTTCCATCACCTATTACAGATAAGCATATTTCTCAACCTCTTTGCATAAGAAATCTAAGAAAGCCAAAAATAATGGGGTTCTAAGGTCCCAAAATAGGGATAGATTTTAAAACTTGTTCTTACAAACTTAGAAAGTTACTAGAATAAAATGTTTTGCCCTATCGTGCATTTGTTGAAGTGTATGATGTCTTACTCTGCCGACTAATGACATGTGGTTGAACCACAAAAGCCACAGTGGAAGTCTTAGCACAAGTATGATGCTCCACCCAGCCTGACTTATTACATCATATGTATGTTTTGTAAACAATCTCTTTGAGATATTAGGGATAGTGGAAACCTCACCACTGTAAAAGGATACATTGTAACTGTGGAAGATGCCATTCATGCATTACAGTGTAAGGCCATGCAATGCTAACAGGCACTGAATGTGGATGTTGAACACATGAGCAATTGACGACACAGAATGCATGATATTGTAGAGGATAAATATGCTGCAGTAGGAGTGTCACTACATATGCAAGATATGTCAGTATGTCAAGGCATTGCATCATGTTATTGCTGCAAGGGACATGTGTACCTGTAATGTTGTACTAAGTCAGCAACATAAAGAATGTTGTCTAATTCCCTGTGCCAGAGATTAACACTTCCTACATATGTTATGTAAGGAAAGTGAAATCAAATGTCATCATTACTCTGAATAAAAGCATTGCTATGTGAGAAATTGTCATAGCTTTTTGTAAGAGGAATCAACACCTTTACGTGTACACAGCAAATGTGCTTGACAACAGTGTTAGCAATGTTTACAGTCACAGTAAGACTGACACATAGTAGTTTGGATTTGAACTAACTACCCAAGATCACAAGCTACGGATTATTGCCTGAATTGTGAGTGCCATGTTGAGGTACAACTGGGACAGTCTACAGTTGAATGGATGATATCACTACTGTTTTATACTGGATGTTTATGCTAGAAAGTGATTGAAGGGCATAATAACAGTCTACAGCTATGCATCATATATGTATTTAAACAGTATTATTATACACAGTATGAGGGTGAAAGACACACCCACAGCTGGCCTCAAACATCCTACCTATGTAGTTACATGATGTACAAAACAAAGTATCAAAGTCATGCACCACAGGAGAAGTTGCACTGATACATACTGCAGTTATGGTACCATTGTATAATCACTGTGTGGTCAAAATGTTATTTTCCCTGGGGGTGCTAGGATTTGGTAGTGTAACGCTGTGCCACTGTAAATCCATCTCATAAGTGGAAGTGTGCAGAAAGGTGGTTGTGAGGTGACTAATGGTGTATGACAGTAATCACAGCCACACTATTTAAGCAGAGATGGACTCAAAACATCTGCCTATCTAGTTATGCCATCTATACAGAACATTATTAGCAGCCAGTACAACAGAAAAATACTGAGTACAAGTGCGGCATCTATAAAGGGATGACATCAGCATTGTGTTGCCAAGTGGATGTGACAGGTAAAATTATTTTTTCAAACATCTGGGGGAGCAAACATTGCCACTGCAAATGTGTATAAACCAATCCTGAATTCATTTACCGTTTCTCATACACACACACACACACACACACACACACACACACACACACACACACACACATATACATGCACACACACACACACACACACACACACACACACACACACACACACACACACATATATTACACACACACACACACACACACACACACACACACACACACACACACACGCACATACACATAGGCCCACACACATAGGGGCACACACACATGCACATACACACATGCACACACGCGCACACACGCGCACACACACACGCGCACACACATAGGTGTGCATGCACACACACACACATATACATGCACACACACACACACACACACACACGCAGACACATAAGCGCGCGCACACACACACACACATGCACACACACATAGGCGCACGCACACACACACACATGAACACAGACACACACACACACACATACGCACACACGCACACACACACATACGCGTGCGCGCACACACACACACACACGCACACACACATGCACACACACATAGGTGCACACACACATGCACACATGCACACATACATGCACACACACATATGCATGTGCACACACACACACGCACAGACACACACGCACGTGCGCACACCCACACACACACACACACACACACACACACACACACACACACACACACACACACACACACACACACACACGCACACACACACACTAGTTTTCCATAGTGAGTATTCAAACTGCTACCTATCTAATTACTCAATCTAGAGAGTACAGTACTATTTACAAGTGTCGCAGGAAAAGACTAACTTTAAAGCTCTGAAATAGCACATTTATACTTCCCAAAAGTCCACTGTTTGGAACAGATGCTACTGTGCATCACAGGTTGTGCAATATATGCATATATGTGCACAGGACAATGTAACCTCTTTGTGATTGTCCTGTGTAATTACATAATTCTGTACTAATATTTAGATACTGTTTTTCAAGTACATTGCATTAGTGTGAGGGACATTGACATGTTTCACATTATGGGATGCCAGAGAAATTTGCTTTTGTAAAATGGGATTATCAGTCCAACTTTCCTGCCACTTCATGCCAAGATGATTGCACACTTGTACTGTCTTATACTTATGCTATGTGCATTGACAAGCAAACATGTAAGTAAAACATAGGACTGTGGACTGCTGAATGGCAGTTAACCAAATTTGTAACACAGTTGCAAGTGAAACATTGTAAAGCAGACAGACACACATTAAACGACTGAAATAAGTGAGTCAACATAATTCTGAAATCCAGATAGCCTGTTCAGAAAATTAATACAGACATACAAATACAAATTAATACAGAAAATTAATACAGACATACAAACACCATGCAACCTAAAACAATAATTATTTGATTTTCTTTTTTTATGTTATTCTTTGAGTGCAACACTGTCAGGCTGAATAGTTCTGCTGATGCCAAAGTATTAGCGCATATGTAATCATATCTTGAAGTGCTGGGCTTAGAATAGGAATTAGCAGTACTCTATGTTGCTCTGTGCTGAATTTTGTGCGAAGTTCAGCACAAAACATATATAACTGAGTATTCTCTAAGCACACTATGTAGGAAGTCATTCTTCTGATAGTTAATATTTGACAGCAGATTTCAGCAAATGTCAATGCATGTATTCATCTTCATTACCCTACTGACCACTGTAAATTGCACATCCAACTCTTCAGCTTGGTGAAAAGTACATAAAACCAAATAAACACAGCTAAGCACAGTGGTGCAAAACACAGCAGAATAATGTGGCAATAAAATCAGATGCTATTGCCATACTCTGTGTGATTCCATTTAGCCTAAATTCCATTTATTGTCTGTCAGCACACATTTCACAAATGCAGAGGTGGAAGAATAATGATACAGAAAGGAGGAGATACATCAACAAGTTGAGAAAGAGGTAGGGACAAAGTAGCTTATGACAAAAGAAGGATAATGTCATGTCATAACAATATGTAGACAAGATGTACATATAAAATAGTGTACCAAATACAGTCAGTAGCACTTATCTAATGGCTGGATTAGAACCCTTGAATGAACTCAAAAATCTATCTATACATGTGAGCATTATCTCATCATGTCACAAAGGAATTACTACTTCACACCATTTAAATAACACAATTGAAGCACAGTGACAACTTACTGAAGTAGAAGGAGTGATCAGAGAGACACAGACAGATGCAGGAGACATTTTCAACCCTGCCAATATGTCCGCCAGCCCTGTCATCTCCTGCCGGGTGACAAAATCAGCACCTCCACCAGTTCTTCTTCCAAAAGGTATCCCTGCACCAGCAGCTGAGCCAGAGCTACCTGATGCAGGTGAAACAGGTAGGGCAGGAGTTGTGGAATCAATGCTGGCAGGTTGTGAACCCAAACTGCTGGATGCCTTTGCTGTCATCTGTGGAGGTATGGCAGGTGGAGCCACAGTGGATGGTTTACCTCTCTGTGCTGTTGGTCATTTTGTTTTCAGCAGCAAGGTATGCAAACAGAAGAATGTTAGTAAATTATAAAACACACAAAAAATAGATAGGGTGTGGGGAAGACAAAAAAGAACATGATAAATCCATGGCATGTCACATTAATTTATTTATTCAATACATTTTTGGGGGTGATACATAAACAGTTATGATAATTTAGTATTGTACACCTTTGCCACATTCATATATGACATTAAGATATGAATGCATCATAAAACATAGAAATCTCACTGCAAGGATGTAAGAAACAACAGCCTTTGATTTCCCTCTGATGGATAGGATATATGCATTCAAATGCATTAATTGCAATTATTGTATATGAATTGTTCCTAACATATTTGTGCTAAAAACTGTTTGCTGCTTCTGTGTACTGAACCCAAATATAGTTAAGTTGGTGTTATCATTGCCTAATGCAATCAGCAAGAGTTATTGGGGAAGGCATGCATGCTGGATATCAAGGATGAGGTGTCCCTGCACAAGATGCTAGTGACTGACATACTTAAAATACTTTCTGGCTTGAATTTGGATTTGAGTCAGTTTTACAATGGCTGTGTGAGGCAAATTAATCTCCACAGATACACCTCACAGCCTGCATCAATTTCCTCTACAGATGTACACAAAGAAGAAAAAAATCTGTACGAAAAGAAAAGAAACATACATGAAAACATGAGTGACTGTGTTGGCTGGTTAGATCATTAATGCCATGTCATAGACAGGTTATGGGTCAGCACAACTGAGGGGTGTTTGCAGTCCTAAATTGTGTCTCCTATCAGCTTAGGAGGTCCTGCTTGAGCTTTTTAAGTTCACTATAGTGGTAACAACGTAGTTGCCTTGTGCATGGAATGCGAGTTGCACTGAAAACAGCTTTGGCCAAACTATTCCGAGCCTCAGCTTTATGCTGAAACCCAGTATAATCTCCCTGTAGTGACCTATGGCTATAGAGACCCACAAGGAGTGCCACAAATATCCAAGACTTCATCACCCCACTTTTGTGATTTAAACTTAGACTATTGTTTCCCTCACCAGTCATGTCTGCAAAAGTCAAGCTAATAAAATCTTTCTGAATTGGTGCCCAATTCAGATCTCACATGTAACTGATTGTACACAAAGATGCACAACCTTGGCAAGTGCATTTGTGCAATTGAAAGCAGATAGATTCCTTGGCTGACACATTGGCACTACTTATATCACATAGCAGTAATGGTGTGAAACATGCCATTGAGCTTTGCCATTTGTGAATCTAAGCCTATTGACAAAGGTTCAAATGTTCAACAATGGAATGCGTAATGGCATGGCTTTTAATCCTTGAAGTTTGGAAGGAGAAAAAAGATTAATTGTGCCACAGTGTGATGTTGGTGCTTACACAATATTAAAATGTTGTTGTATCTGCTTGGTATCTAAACATGGGACAAAGCATTCAAAAATTGAAACTTAGTTTATTAATTACAAGTGGCTAAACAACTCCAAAGAACAAAGTAAAAATGAAAAAGCAGCAAACTAAAGACCAGGA
The DNA here is from genome assembly GCF_019279795.1 of Protopterus annectens. NCBI lineage: Eukaryota > Metazoa > Chordata > Ceratodontiformes > Protopteridae > Protopterus > Protopterus annectens. The sequence goes on from NC_056725.1 coordinate 1,899,035,113, forward strand.
AGGAACCAGACCACAAAACTTATAAGCTTTCATTCGTTTAATAAAACACCACAAGCTTTATCAGAATAAATACAAAAACTTGAAACCCTTTAAATACTTGTCATGTGCCAAAAACATCCAGTAACAAAATACTTCAAATTAATTATTTAAATAACCATTGTGATGTCATGAAATTTTAAAAATACGCTACAATATTTTAACATTGCATATGTATAAAAACATAAAAATGTATATACATATATATATACATTTTTATGTTTTTGTATATATATATATATATATATATATATACATTTTTATGTTTTTATACATATGCAATGTTAAAAAATTTTGTAGTGTATTTTTAAAATTTCATGACATCACAATATATATATATATATATACATTTTTATGTTTTTGTATATATATATATATATATACATTTTTATGTTTTTATACATATGCAATGTTAAAAAATTGTGTAGTGTATTTTTAAAATTTCATGACATCACAATGGTTATTTAAATAATTCATGTGAAGTATTTTGTTACTGGATGTTTTTGGCATAAGACAAGTATTTAAAGGGTGGTTTCAAGTTTTTGTATTTATTCTGATGTAGTTCGTGGTATTATATCAAACAAACGAAAGCTTGGAAGTTTTGTGGTCCGGCTCCTTCCTGGTCTTTGGTTTGCTGCTTTTTCATTTTTAGTTTATTAGTTGACATCGCCAGAGGAGAACTACAATTTTTTAACATTTGTTAACTGGGAAAGTCTGACTTGGAACAAAGCCAATTTTCAGCAGATGCCCAGGGAGAAACACTCTAGATGCATGTCTTTGAAATGTGGAAGGAAACTGGAGCACCTGGAGGAAACCCACACGAACAAAGGGAGGACATGCAGACTCCACACAGAAGGCACCCCTGCCAAGAATCGAACCAGAGAACCTCTTGCTGTGAGGCAACAACACTAGCGCTGCACCACTGGGCCGTCAAACCATTTGAAGTATGGTAATTAAAGATATACAAATTAAAGCTATAGAAATTTCAGAATGAATGATGATAGGTTTCAGAGAGGCCTGTATGTCTGTGATTTTAATTAATTCTGGGAATATATTCCTATGTAAAGGTCACTATTTCTGTCTGTAAATATATTTTAGATGGATACAGTTGAATGAGCTAAGTAATACAAATTGGGGTATGTTAAATACATACTTCACAAGAAATATCCCAAACACATAGTTCAGACATGTGATGAGTCATGATGACTATAACAAACATATTGTGCCCATCATACATCTGTAAGTGAATTTTAAAATAAACACTATCGTTATGTTTAAGAAATTGGGACACATTGGCTTGATGTCATATGTGAAGCATTAATGATATATGCTAAACGGAAAAGTTTACACGTGTAAGCATTACTAATACATTGATTGCAATAAACATGTTTAACATTATAACATTTTCTTTAGCATTACAGTCCTAATCAAAATGTTGTGAGAAACTGGATTCTTGCATCCTTTGTAAAAGTAGCATTTACGTGGATTAAAATCCTTAACCAGCTGTGTTTTTGTTTAAACTCACTGCACTACCTTGTGTGCCACAGAGATAGACATATCACAGCTGGAAATTCTCCACTCAGTACTCTCCAGAATGCTGTGGAAATTGTACCTTTGCCAGGTATGTTTACACTACATAAGGTACCTTAAACTAAATGTTTCACTTTTTCCTTAGGTAGTGAAATGAGTTTTCACACTGCCAAGTGGAGAGCAAATATAAATTAAAATGAAAAAGAAAAGCAAATAGAAAACATTACATATTGTAAGGAATTGCAATGTGATCTCTAAACAGGATTCAAAAAATGTATCATGTCTTATTTCTCTCAATTCCTACAATTACACTTTTTTTTGCCCAGAGAAAGTTACATGAAAGGTGCACTTTCTCTACTAACTACTATCCAGACTGCTGCTAGCCTTGCAATTCTGGTAGGCATTTTTGCGCTACATGAGACAGTCTAAACTAAATTTCTCACTTTTTTACTTAGGTACTGAATCGTGATTGCTGCTGCCAAGCATAGTGCAAATGCAAATTAAAATAAAAAAATGGATATTGTCAATAATTGCAATGTGATCTCTAAACAAGACTCAAACAATGTGTCATATTCCTTATTTCACACCATTTATACCTTCTGCCACAGGCTTGGACATCTGTCAGGTGCATTCTCTGCAGCAATTACTGTCCATGGTGCTGAGGGTCTCCCACTGATACCATGCATATTTAATCTACATTAGGCAGCCTAAACTAAATTTTTCACTTTTTTCTTAGGCAGTGAACCATGTTTGTATGCTGTTGAGCAGAGATAAAATGGAATATTAAATGCAATCAATTATAATAGCAAAGACCAAAGTAAGAAGTGCATTCAAGTGACACATTCATCCTTCTCACATCTCATTACAACATCAGAAATGTACTTTGTGGCACACTTTATCAGACTTGCAGTAAATGACAAATAAATGAAAAAGTGAACTGACAAAAGATCACGTGATGCTAGCAATATTGACAAAAATTGCTTTTAAAAAAAAAAACAACACCATGATACCACAAAATGTGATTAAATATATATTAAGACCACTCTGTGAAAATTATCAGTTAAGTGGATTCAAACCATGTATCAACTCTCCTTTTTCTCTAAGCTCACTGCACTTGCACCTTGTACCACAAAGAAAGCTACTTAACAGGTCTATTTTCTTCATTACATTCAATGAGTACTATCTAGAGTGCTGATTGCCATGCAATGCTGCCCGTCAGGTGTGCACTACATAAGGCTGCCTAAACTAAATTTCTAACTTTTTTCCTCAAGCCATGAACGTACATTTCATGCTGCTAAGTGATGCACAAATGCAAAAGGCAATATTTATCAGAAACATTCCCAAAAGATTTTTGAAATAGCTAATTGAAGAGACATGAAATGAATCACAGTGCATATCTAACAATGAGCAGAGCTACTGTTGCACTACACTAACAGAGTCAGCCTTCTCACATCTCCTTGCCACATCATGTATGTCTCACAATTTCAGAACTTTAGCTAATGCCATGGGAATGGAGAAGGGCACAGGGAACAGCAGAAATATTTTAAATGTTCACATATCGCACACAGTTAATATTAACATCATTTCAAATAACTTATCTGGCTGTCACTTTTAGTCAGCACTGACCTTACTTGAGCTCCCCACCTCAACATATTCATACACCAAAATGAGTGTAAGATTTGTTATGATCACCCTTAGTAAAATGATCTGGGAACCAGTGTCAAACACTACATCATCCATTCTGTTTTTCTAAGCTCAATACAATTACACATTGTTTCACAAATATATGGGTGTGACAGCTTGAATTTCTTTACTCAGTACTGTCCAAACTGCTGAAGAAAGTGCAACAATGCCAGTCTTCTTTGCATTACTGATGGTAGTCCAAATAAAATTTGTCAGTTTTTACCTTGGACAGTGAACTGCCGTTCATTACCACTGACTGCTGCCAGTCAGTGGAGACAATGTCAAATGTTGTGCAAACTATAAAGGGAAAATAAATAAACATTTTGAAACAAGTGGTTTAAATGTACATTTCTGATGTTTAGTTAACTTTGTGATCTTGCAACAGGAACCTGTATGGATTTGAACCATCAATCCAGGGTATTAAGAACAATCACTGAAGAGTATTTCTCATATTTGCCACAGATGAAGACATATACTGGCAAGGGGAAAAGTGTTTAGATGTACTGAAAATGTGACATTGTATCAAGTGACATTGAAAGTGAAACAGAAACAAGTTATTTAAGATGTCTTTTCTCATTTGACAGTAAATGACTGGATGATTGTGATATTGCCAATAGTTAGGATACCCATGCACTCACACAATATTAAACAAAGACTATAAACACTGCAGGTGTATTCATGTCTTTCTTTATGTATCCTCATTCACTTATCCATGCTTTCGTAAGAGCAATTCTCAGTTTTAATGCATATAATATCTGTATTGATGCTTAATTTATTCCCTGAATATGAACACCATTTCTTAGTAAGAGGAAGTAACTGTCATCATTAAAACCACATTTGAATGTTAGGAATGTTGATCTTCTAACTCAGTCAATGTACTTTCAGATTTTTTAGTAAGTCACTTCTTCCTGACACACCCTCAGTAAGTGTACATCAAAGAGGGGGAGGCAATTAAACTCGAAATGCTCCTGCAGTCAGACAGACTAATTATAGACACCTGCAAGCTATTATCAGGTAATACTTATCAATACTTGTATTTGCAGTGCTAGAGAATGTGCAAGTAATTGTGTAGCTCCTTATACCATGTTTACCTTCTCTACACTTAGTGCCAATTGTGGTATTCAGGAATGTGAATGATGTCATACCTCATTTGCATACTCATTGTGCTCACAGGGTTGATTGCATTATATAAAGTAATTGTGCAGCTAATGCACTTGTATCATGATGAGGACAGTGTTTGGATCAAGAGAGCTTGAGACTGCTAAATAAACACAGAATTTGGATAATTATCTACTTTCTACACTCTTTTATTGTTAAAGGATGTTGCTATTTCTAATATATTTTTATTGCAATATTAAAGGGTGAATTGCAATGCCTGCTCCAACCATTTATTTGGCTTAATGTTTTTTCTTTATCCTTTTAATTTTGGATCCATTGCAAAAAGTATGATACAGAATGGTACCTGACCTATATTTTAGTTTGCATTTTGTTTTTATTTGCACAGTCATTGCAGATGAGTGTGTTATAACTTCGTAGCAAGGTCTGGCATTCTTACATATGTTAGCACAAAGTAAAATGTGCTTAGTGTGTGATTGCTACCTGACTACCCTCCACAGCAGTGGAGATGGCACTTATAATTGTTGTCTTATATTTCTATTGCTACATCATGAATTGTTATTAATACTGCAGTGTAGTACAGTTATACAAAACCTGTGTTATCTGCATTATGGAACTGTTATAGGTCGTTGTTGTTATTGCATCTAGAATATACGTATATATGTATGTGTATATATATATATATATATATATATATATATATATATATATATATATATATATGTATATATAGGTCTGCTTTGATTCATTTGAAAACTCATTTCACTGAATTTCAAAACACTCACACCAAATCGCTGAAAGTCCAAATCACTGAAAACTAATTTCACTGAATCACATTTCACTGAATGTAAGTACTGTTGGGTAAATAAAATGTATATGCCCTTCTCCTCACTGTATTGCAATCCTGGAGTTATTATATATAGTTAGGGGGTTTGGGGGCACAGCCCCACACATTGGGGGGTGTGGGTGACATAATTGCTGCATTAGGTATTTCTGTCTTGCTTCTTGGTATAGTTGTGCAAATGCCTCTGTCTGTCAGTACCATCTGCAACTGGTGTTTGTCCCTTAGACTTCTCATCTGTAGCTGCAACTGCTACTGCTGACTCTGCCTGTGGTCCTTGAAACTTTGGTCCTTCCATTTGCTGCCTTGTTGAAGCTGTTTCCTGAGACTTATATTGCGTAATATGGCACAAATTGCATATATTTTGACAGAGGTGCCTGGGTTATACTACAGTGTACCTCCTGATGTGTTTAGACACCAGGACCTTGATTTAAGCAAGCCAACCACAAGTTCTATGATATTTCTAGTTTGAATGGGGGCCTCATTGTATCCTTGCTCACTGTGGTTGAGTGAAAGTTTCTCATAGATGCAATGAGCCGGGGCTCAAGATGCATAACCTACATCTCCTACTAGATAATCTTGAGGAATGTCACCCCTAAAAAACCTGGTATACAGCTCACAGGTGTGCCATATATGTGATTTGTGAAAACTGGCTGGGTTACCTGCACAGACATTGTAGAAGATCACTTGAGTATTACATACAACCTGACACTTTATAGAGTAGAAACTTCTTCTGCTGATGTACCTCCTTCCCTGTGCCTCATGTGGGCCTTTTAATTCAGTATGTATACAATCCTGTACTGTACAGTAGGACAAGGCTCTCTATTCAACCTTACCAGCCAACAAGTAAAACAGTTCGCTGTACCTATCCAGGCATGTCCAAAGGGCAGTTTCAGGTGTACTCTCCAGTCCAACTGGTGAATCTGGGCATTTTGAGGCAATGTTACAATTGTCTCATGTACACAGACAACCTCCTCCTCCTACCGCCAAACACTAATACATGCGAGAGATACAGTTATACAGCCAAACTCGAGGCTAAGCTCTCTCAACCCAAGACTGGATCAGACAATCAAGAGGAGAAGTGAAATACTTGCATCACACCACCAGTCTTACATAGACCCATTAAATCAGCACCGGCAAAAAACACACATAAATACACGAAAACATACCCGGAGGCTCTAAATAAAAATCTGCAAAACCAACAGAGATCTCTAAAGCAAACATCCAAGCAACCTCCATCCCCCCAACACAAACCATGAAACACATACTTCACAAAACCAGTGTGCCATGCAATCATAGCCCTTAAGGCAAAATAACATACCCAACATACTAGTAATAGGTGACTCTATAGTCAGTCATACTGATGTTCCACTCACTAGGCTGAATAAGGAGAAGGTTACTGTTAGCTGCCTGTTGGGTGCCAGGATCTGCCACATAACACAAGCACTCAGGTCACTCCAGAACAAGTACAAATATGACTCTGTCATTGTCCATGTTGGTGTGAATGACCTGAGCCATACCTCCCTGGACTACATGAAAAGAGACATGGAAGAGCTCTTTGATCATGTAGCCCAGGCCAGTATGACCCTGACCCTGAGCAGCATCCTGCCCTCACCAAGAATGATACCATGGTATAAAGAAAAAATTCTCAATTTCAACAATTGGCTAAGTTTCTGGTGTCATTCAAAGGGGATCCAATGTCTGTCCACCTGGGATGACATGCTCGACAAGCCATGCTGCTTTGCTAGAGATGGTTTGCACCTGTCTCCCTTAGGCTTTCGAATACTTGCCAAGGCTCTTCCCACCCCCATAGTGCCTTTTTTAGCCAAGGCTCAAAAGACGAACCCACTGCTGTAAATAGCACAAGTAACAAAAAACTGAGGGCAATACTACTCAGTGCCAGAAGTCTAAACCTCAAAATGCACGCACTCGAGGTACTCCTCAGTATGGAGAAAATCGATATATGTGCAGTAACAGAAACCTGGTTTAAGGCTCCAGGGAGCACCCCAGCACTACCAGACTACAACTCATACCATACATTTCGGCCACAGAACCCAAACCACAATACAAAAGGTGGGGGTGTATCCATATTCATCAAGGATACCCACACCTCCAGGTTAGTGGCATAGCACGATGCTTCAGAGATCATCCACATGCAACTAACAATGGGCAAAACTGAAATTCAAATTGTAGCTTGCTACAGATTACCCATCATGTCCCAGGACCCCCATTCCGTGTTTCTGGAAACACTGGGAAACATAAAGGTCCTACCAAACACCCTAATATTGGGTGATTTCAATTACCCAAATATTAACTGGGAGAACTACTCAAGTACTAACTCCCTTGCCCAATTTTTCCTAGAATTTATAAACTCAAACACCCTGGTTCAACTGGCAACACTCCCACCAGAGGTGACAACATATTGGACCTGGTCATCACCAACATGGGCGACCGGTGTTCCACACCAGAGGTCAACCCCTCGCTGGTTAGATCTGACCATAAACAAATCACTTTTGGATATCCATATTCTGCCCCCACCCCTGACAAGAAAGCCACCATAAAAAACTTTTCAAATGCAAACTTCACGTTACTTAAGACCGAGGTGGAAAGTTTCAAGGCCCCCATGCTGAAGGATAACACTGTCCAAGCTGCAAAATCCTTTACTAATGCATTCTATGGGCAGCTACAAGAAAGCATGGATCATGCCATCCCAAGTAAAACCAAAACTCACTCCTCCAAGAAAAGGAAGCCAGTCTGGTGGACTCCTGCCATAAACAAGCTATACAATAGAAGGAGGAAACTAGTACAGAAAAGAGTAAAATCCCAAGAAGGGAAGACATCCCTGATCAGTATCAGCAAGAAACTACGATCCCTCATAAAATTAACCAAGGCGAGCTTTGAAAGAAAAATTGCCAAGGACTCCAAAGATAACCACAAGGCATTCTTTAGCTATGTCAAGAATCTAAGTGGCAACGCTCAAATCTGCTTGGAGTTAGTGCAGAATGGCACAAAATACACTGAACCGACCGATATCGCCAACATCCTGGCAGACAGGTTCAGCACAAACTTCACCCCCCTCTCACTCCTAAAAGCACCCATATCCATACCAGAAGAATTTAGAGTCCCTGAAATCACAGACACTCAAGTTAAAACAGCCCTCTCCAAAGCCAAAAACTCAGCATCAATGGGACCGGACGGTGTCCCAGGCTGTGTCCTACACAAGCTCAAAGATGAACTAACCCCTCACCTAAACACACTGTTCAAACTCAGCCTCTCCACAGGCTACATACCCATAGAGTGGCAGACCCCGAGAACTATCGCCTTATAAGCCTGACTAGCTTGGTCTGCAAGGCTATGGAGTGCATCATCCTCATTAGATCATAAACACTTTCTGCTAGTTCTAAATAACTAAATGGTTGAACCTGCAATTTGAGTTATGCAGTTGACAGAAAGGGGTGACATTTATATTTCTGATAACATGCTCAAAAATTCTGTACTGTTTTTATTAGAGGATGGTGCTATTTGTTTAGAGGGAATATTGGTCTCTTGCTAATAGTTTAAGACATGGGCTTGTGACCAATACAAGCTGTTCGGCTTGTGGTCAAGATGCTTCCACATTGTTGCATAAATACTGGCACTGGTGGAAAGTGCAGCATTTATAAGACAGAATTTTGGAGTGTTTATCATGGGGACTGTATACCCAGATACCTGTCCACTTCGGTCTGTGGGTCTACATCATGGCATGGCTTCAAATTCTTAACAGTTCCGAAACTAGGATATGGGCAATGAAAGTAGGTATAGTGGTGAAAGTGTATTTATTTTATTAATTTATTATTTATTTAATTTACATTTGTTGACCGGGTTTTTCTGACTGAGCTAAGTAGCCCTTTTTCAGCCAAGGCCTGGGGAGAAAAGCTCCATATGTTTTACAGATTATAATTTACAAAAATAAGTAAACAATCAACAACTGGTTTACAGAAGATATTCAAAGCAATGTATACATAAAAACAAGGATTTACTAAAGTAAACTAATCATTATGTCTGTCAGATTTAGAATCCTACATCATGTATACAGCAAAAGAGTGGAAAACTCCAGGTTGCCATGCGCTGAGCTAAAGAAATGGTTACTAAGGGCAGTAAATGGTAAATGTTGTTAAGCTTAAGGAATGAAGGAACGGAGAACTGATGACAGACTGTACAGCTTCAACAATGACATAAAACTACTGAAATTATTCATAGATAGACTGAACTAGACATACAGACAGTTTTGTTGCATTGAAGTTGATATCTGTTCTTTCTTGATGTCTAACTCAATGTTAAGTACATCGGTGTGCCTAGTGCATGTAATTAACCCTCCAATGTATATAATTTGTTATACATATTTATTGACTGTTGTTCACATTTTGATGATTGTACTTTCTGAATGATGTTCTGGAGAAAAAAAAATCCATAGTGATTTATTAGAAAACTGAGTTTTTTTTAAGCACCCCTAGACACTGTTTAATCAGGTCTTGTGCTAGCGAAGCACAAAAAATTATCTATGTACCAGTTTCATAGTATAATTGTGGCTCTCCATGCACTCCTAAAGTATTGGGAACGGTGCTATTGCAGGATCTGTTTTATTTTAAAATGTATTTACATGTTAAAGGGGAAACGACATATAATGTACTGTGTGCCTCTTTCAAAACCCATATAGTATTGTAGCCTTGCTGCTTATCTCTGCAGTGGCAACTATACTTTTAATTTTGCAATGTTTAGAATGAATACTGCAGAGCTCTTGCTCAGTGAAAACAAATGCTGCTGTTGCACACAGACTGATATTGTGCACAATACTAAGCACTCAGGGAAAAACAAGACAGGACTGCTCACTAAAATCACAGAAATCATCACTGCTTTTCATGGACTCATATAGGAATGGATGCATTTGTTCTAGATAATAAGAAAAAGAACTGTCATAACACTGGGTACAGAGAACCATTTTGTATGAACTGTGTGGCTGATAACATCCCCATATTAGATGGGGCTCTCCAGCAGTTCTGTTTGTGTCATTGCCTGTAATTATATGCATTTCTACTGGAATCTTAACATCAGCATGGATGATTCCTGTCATAGTGCATGATAGCTCTGTCTCAGTGGTAAAATCTCTGCCTCATAGCTCCAATGTCTGGGTTTCAGCTCTGTCCAAATATGTGTTTTTGTTTCAAAGTAATATAATATGTATGTGTGTGAGTAGCATTAAAGTTTGAAGACACCAAATGTCAACTGGCAAAATGTCTACACCAAAACTTTAAAAACAATGACTTTGACATGCCAGTATGCATACACAGAGAAGCAGTCTCAGCGCATGAAAAATTTAAAACTTAAAATAAATACATAATTTTTTCAGGAGGCCAAGCCTCCCCTTTACCCTCCCCATGTGGGGGGGCTCCTTCACAATATACTAACTCCTAGATCAAGCAAACATGAGGTTCATAGGTAAATACTAGGCTAGCTGCCCTTGCAGGCCATTTTAAGCCTAGTCAGTTTCCTTTTTTTGTGCTCAAAATGACCTATCCAATTTGTTTATGGACTGGCCTTACCTATCACAAGGTCGCTAATTATACATTACCCCTAATGAGAATAACTGGGACCATACCATAGATAATGTGAGGGGACTCATGCATGTGATTAACCATTTAGGAGCTGCTGCTGCCCATTAGTAGAACAGGGGGCTGTTCTAGAGTAAAATTTTCTGTTTCCCATCCTTAGATTCAAGTTGCACTTCAATAAGGGCAGGGATGAACTTTATTTTATGTGGATGGGGAGTCTGTTTCCCAGCAGTGGTATCCTCTGAGACATATACCTGTTCCTACAAACTGTTCTGTTGATGATGAGAAGAGGTTTAGATCCCTAGACTGAGTATTTCTGATGCAATTTGACTTGCTGTACAGTAAATCCATCTGTAATGGGTCTGAGGATGCCTTATATGCCAGACACAGGTCACCTCTTAGCAGACTGCAAGATACTGAGTATAGTGACAAGGCTTTCAGTCAGTCTATGTAGGACATGATGTTTAGGCCTTGTATCCTTTTAGTAAGGTATCTCTGTGGACATTCTTGTTGTTGCATGTGTCTGGACAGCTACATGCCAAAGGGGCCATTGAGGGCTGAGGAGGAGAGTAACATTCCTAGATCTAGACATAATCCCTTTGTTTATAAGCTGTGCAATATAGAAAGACATTCTTACACTAATAGACACATGTTGGTCAAAAGTTCGATTAATGTCCACATATTTTCTCAAACTACAAATAAGTGGGTCAACTCTTAGGGCCGCATTGTCAATATGATAGCTTATTGAGGTAGATGACATTCAAAAGGATGCAATAATGCTTTTTTTTTAAGTATTTTTTTTAAAGTAATTCTTTAGATAAGGGCATATTCCCCAGCCCTGGGAATTCTGCAGTCCTGGACATCTGTTTAGCAGCTGCTTAGTCAATCATAAGCAGCTGAATAAACAGCTGTATACTAAACACTCGACCTTCTGCAGAGAACCCATTTATGTATGTATGTATGTATATATATATATATATATATATATATATATATATATATATATATATATATATATATATATATATATATATATATATATATATATATATATACATATATACATACATATTTATTTATTTGGCATTTATTGACCGGGGTTGATATAGATATATATATATTTATATATATATATATATATATATATATAGATATAGATATATATATATATATATATATATATATATATATATATATATATATATACATATACATATTTATTTATTTGGCATTTATTGACCGGGGTTGGTCCAACTCTGGCACAGAGCCCTTTTTCAGTGGATACCCGGAAAGAAAAGCTCCACAGTTAATACATACAATTAAATCGACTTAGTACAAAGGTAATAATACAAAATCTCAAAAAGATATATACAACAGCAGGTTTAACATGAATGGCAATTTAACTGTACATATTAGCATGTATTAAGGTAAAGCACACAGTAAAAAAAATAATACTTATAAAATTTACAAGGCAAACAGTGCAGTTAGAGGTAAGTAAGGGTTTCTAAGCTTAGTCATTCAACTATAGAAAAGTAATACATTAGTACATATTAAACTGGCTTTGAGTGGGAAATGAGGTAGTTGAGTACCACAAGATTTAATAAGAGTGTAGGTTAGAGCAGGTGGAGAGGTAGGAATGATGGCTTGCAGTGATTGAAATGAAGAGTGATTAGGAGGAAGGTAGGGTTTCACAGATGTAGAAGAAAGGTGAGAGACTGGATGGCCTAAAGAGAGAAGGGTCAGTCAGGGGGGAGATAGCACAGACGTAGTTTATTTTTGCTTAAGTGATTTTTTGCTGCCTTTCTGAATTGGGGTTTGGGTCTAATGTGATGGTTGTTGAGTGGTAGTTTATTCCAGCTTTCAGTGGGGTGATAGCTATAAAGGTTTCTTCATATGTTGATCTTGGGTTTGTGGATGGGCAGGAGATGTTGGTCAGAGCTCCGGAGTGTTCTTGCTGGAGTGTAGGAGAAGATGAGAGATGTGATGCTGTGGCAGAAATTGGGCTGGTATAGGATAAAATGAATTATGTGAAGGTGGGAGAGGAGAAGATTATGGGGGAATTCTAACCAGTTCACTTTTTTTGAGTGCTAAACAGTTGTTAGAGGAGTATGGTAGTTCAGGAGCAAATTTTGCTACCTTGTTGTAAGTAGACTCGAGTTTAGCAATAAGTGAGGTCTGTAAATTGGTGAAAATTTGAGAGCTGTAGAGAAGGATTGGTAATAGGTAGGTGTGCGATAGAGCTGTTTAGCTTTACTTGAGAGAAATGTTTTGTTTCTATAAAGGAGACCAAGTTTTTGGTGGGTTTTTTAGTGTTACTTAGAACAAGCAGGTCACATTTTAGCTGGTCATCAATAATGACTCCTAGCAGTTTGGTGTGGCTTTCTACTGTGATGAGTGTGTTATTGTGGGAAGTGATGGTGAAGGATAGTTTCAGGTGAGACATTGCTTTTGAAGAGTAAGAGTTTGGTCTTCTTTGGATTTAAGATGCAAAGGTTTTGATTGAGCTAGTTTTCAATGGATAAGAAGGAGTCCTGGGTTGTAGTATGGAGCTTGGGAAGGGTATCAGCAATGGTGACGACTGTGGAGTCATCTGCATATTGGACTAGTGATGAGTGTGGGGTACAGATAGATAATTGATTAGTAAAAATATTAAATAGCAGTGGTCCTAGAATTGACCCTTGGGGTACTCCCATCTGTATAGGGAGTTAGGGGGAGATAGCAGTGCTCCATTTGACAGATTGGAGACGGTTGCTGAGATAACTAGACAACTAGGTGATAGTGGTATATATATATATATATATATATATATATATATATATATATATATATATATATATATATATATATATATATATATATATATATATATATATATATATATATATATTCTTTTTTTTTTGTTAACCAGGTTTATCCAACTCAACCAGAGCCCATTTTCAGTGGAGCCCTGAGGAGAAAAGCTCCAGAGAGTGACATACATTCTAAGAATACATACATACATACATAAAAGCATAAACTGTGACATCACTTAAGTGTGGAAGCATGTGTGTGTGTGTGTGTGTGTGTGTGTGTGTGTGTGTGTGTGTGTGTGTGTGTGTGTATGTATATCTATATATGTTGACTGGGTTATCCACTGGGCCTATGGCCTTCTTTTTGAAGTGGCTCAAAGAGGTATTCATTCTAACTAGTGGAAATGTTGCCAGGGCACTGACCAAATTTCTCTACTGTGATGGTGGCACTGCTGCAGTGCTTCTTTTATAGTTACAAAGGATTCCGAAAAACAAGGATGCCAGGGAGCAGCTCCAACTCATGGGTGTAGCCAGGCATACTTTTTGTACTCTACAGAGTACTTTCTTGCATCAGTCAGAAACATTATAGATTTTTAGGCTATATTATGTCTGTACCTGTCTAAAGGGATGCCTCTAGCAACAGGTATGAAACTTGTTTACAGAGAGAATTGAGAGAATTATTTATCTAAAAACAGTATCTTTAATAGTTTTAGAGTGGACCATGTGTACATGTATTAACTCCTGAAGGTCAACATTTTGAAATATGTGTTGATTTTTGTAATGCCAGGTAGGTTGGGGTTGCAGCAAAAAGTGTGCAAGTACAACATTGAATTTTCTGGCTACACCCCTGTCAAATTTACTAGAAGGCACTGGACAAAAATAATGATGCCATGTGCATTGTAAGTACAGACGATAATGAGATTGCATCTAACACTGGAAGTCTTGCTAAACAAACTTTACAAAACTACTTGGGCAGCTATCAATAAGAGAAATAAGAAACAGAACAAGTTAGCAGCAGATAAGTCAGCAGGATTTCAGAAAAATGTTGAAAAGATGTAAACATTGAGGTAGGAGGGACAGAGCCAGAGCTTACTGAAGTGGAGGGACATAGGCAAAATGTTACTGGTGACATCAAACACTCATCACAGTGACCAGGTAATATATTGACTAAAGAAAAGCCAATGAAGCTGACTTCTTTTGCTGCTTTAGTAGCTTGAAGCATAGATAATGCATTGCTGCAAGACAAAAATTAATTTCACCACTGTTTGTTATAGCTAATTTGGGAGATTTGCATCGGATACACTGTCTACAAACATTAGATAAATTAAGAACTCTAAGTCTATGGAAGGACTATCTCTTCAGGAGATTGTTTCAAATACAAGGAAATTGTTGCAACTTTTAAAGACTGAAACAGTGAAAAAAAGCAATGTGAGAAATGCACTAAAAATGTTTGTGAAAAAGAGTAGTATAGTAAAAAACTGTGGATAAGATTTAAAAATCCTGGACTGGGAGTTGGAAATTTTAGATTGATTATCATACTGATGGACGAAAGTGGTGTGTGACAGAGATCAGCCAAAATAGATGTTATGTATGCCAGAATGAGAAACATTTTGCCAGGGACTGTCCTGAACATTTCTGCACTTGTTTTAGAGGAAATAAAACTTTGCATGAGAAAGTGAGCATCAATACACTGGGGGCACAATAGTTTTGGTTAGACTGTTATAAGAACATGTTAGAAAGAGGTAAAGACATATGAAAAGAAACAAGAACAAGGTGATATTAATAGTGATGCAGGACAAGAAGATGAGGAAGACTAATTGTGGAAGCAGAAGAACAAAGGGATGAAGTAGGCATTGTATAACATGATAATTCTTTTCAGGTATAACACTCACAGTCCAACCCAATACCATATTGATGGATGACTTTAATTACCCCACTATTAACCAGGAATCATATGATGCCAAGTGTACAGGCACAGCAATTCCTGGATTTTTTAAACACAGACTCCATAGACCAGATTGCCAATACACCAATAAGGGGTGCAACCATACTGGATCTGGTGCTCACTAATATGGGAGAGTGCTGCACACCTGTTAGTATAATGTCTTCTCTGGTAAGATCAGATCACAAAATAGTCTCCTCTGAAGTAAAAATAAATCCTGGAACCCCTGCTAACCCTGGAATACTCAGGAAGTACTCTAATGTTAACTTCCTTCTGTTAAGTGATAACCTGGCAAAATTTCAAGCCCCCATAAACCCTGAGCACACACTGCTGTCTATGCAAAACTGTTCACAGAAACCCTATACAAGCATGTTAATAGCTGCATAGAGGCAGCTGTGTCCTCCAGGAAGAAGTACAGAACTAAGTATAATAACAAGCTACCTTGGTGGAATCACAACATTAATAGGTTGTATAACAGAAGGAAGAAAATCATAGCAAAAATTAGGAGGTACCACACCCAGCAGGATAAAAGTACTCTCATCAAACTAAACAAACAATTCAGAGGACAGATAAAGTCTACTAAAGTCAAATCTGAGGTATTTTGGCCTCCAAGACCAAGGACAGCCACAAGGCATTCTTTAACTATGTCCACAGCCTCAAAGGCAATATACAATTGCGTGCAGAGCTCATTGTAAATGGAGCCACATATACTGAGCCAGAATATATAGCAAACCTACTAGCTAACAAATTCAGTTCCAACTTTACCCCTCTCTCCCCATCAACCTTCCATCATCCAATACCATTATATATAACTCCCACTACTAACACTAGAAAACAGGTACGTAATTCTCTCTTTAAGGCTAAGAGCACTGCATCAATGGACCCAGACAATATCCCAGGCTGCCTTCTAAATAGCATGAAACATGATCTATCAGGCTCTCTGGAATTGCTATTTAATTGCAGCCTACAAACAGGCATCATACCTCATGAATGAAGAACAGCAAAAGTCATCCCTCTGCACAAAAGTGGGCCATCTACAGACCCTGGAAACTACAGACCAATAAGTCTCACTAATTTCATATACAAACCCATGAAATAATTATCATGGACATGATCAGTAATGACATAAGAATCCTCCAGAGGCTGGATTCAACCCAGTTTGGTTTTATCAAGGGCAGGTCATGCCTGCTCAACCTGGTGGACTTCTTTGAGAAGGTCACCAAAGCAATGGATGAGGGCAAAATGGTTCACAGTGCATACCTCAACCTAGTCAAGGCATTTGACACAATTCCCCACTCAGGCATTGTTGACAAACTTAAGAGGTTAGGTACAAACCGTTATGTCACCCAGTAGATAGTCAGCTGGCTCACAGACAGGACCCAGGAAGTTAGAATTGGGGAGTCCACCTCTACAAAGAGGTCAGTCACAAGTGGAGTCCCTCAGGGTGCAGTTCTGGGACTGCTCCCATTTGGCATTTACTTCTCTGAAGTCAAGACCAACATAAGTGACCTCTGTCTGTCTAAATTTGCAGATGATTACAAATTAGGAGCTGTCATTGAATCAATCCACCGACACAAATGTTCTCCAGGAAGGGCTGACAGTGATGAACAACTGGTGCCAGAACCATGGACTAAAACTAAATGCCAAGAAATGCATAATAGTATCCTTTGGGAAGTCATTCACCAGTCAGTCATATTGGCAACACACTCCTAAGATCTGACCCAGTAGTCAGGGACCTGGAGACACATATAGACAGTAATCTAGCCTTTGACCATCATGTGTCTACAGTAGTGAAAAAAATAATTCAATGTCGTTGCAACTTATAAACAAATGTATGGCATCTAGGTCCAAGGAAGTTACTGTTCCACTGTATTTGGCATTCATTAGACCTATCATTGAGTACAATTCCCACTTTTTTATGTAACTAACCAGGCATATCCAGCAACTGGAACGTACACAGAAGTTCCTCACAGAAAGAATACAGGGCATAACTAATGTCCTGTGCAAATCACCTCAATGCTCTATCCCTGTATTCTGTCTTCTACAGGCTCGTGAGAGAAGATCTATGTCTGGCACATAAGGCATTGTCAGACTCCACTCTGATGGACCTCCTATTCTAAGGACGTAAATCTAGCCTGTGATATAAATAGGAACTGCTGGATAGACAGGTATATATCCCAGAGACTACCCCTTTTCTGGAACAGGCTTCCCATCCATGTGAAGCAAAGTTCCTCGCTAATCAAAGTCAAGTGTAACTTGAACAATTGGATGGGGCACAGGAAATTCATCCCTTGCTTGGCACCTATGTCTCTAATGAACACAAGCAACCTGTAAATGGCTCATTTCCCAGGCCTGTGTTTGTAACTATTCACCTCCCAAGCCCCAGCTTACACTTATAAAGGTTACCAGAACTTGTCAGAGATTTGGGATGCATGGCTAGGCTTAAAAAGGTGCTTGTGGTCATCAGCCTAGTAAACACCTCTGAACCTATATATATGGTAGATTCAGGGGAGAGAGAGGAATTTTGGGGGATAACCTGGGTAAGTCTAAATTTCCATTTGAGAACATGGGCAATATAAGAAAAATAAATAGAAATAAAATAGTGGGATGTAGAAGATGAACGGGCAACAATTATGTGTTGAGTGTAGTACAGGAACTTATAGTTTTAGGTTTTGTTTTCAAATATTCATGCTCCAGTGACTGCTACATACAAGTAAGAGGTCTTTGAAGTGTTAAGAAATTTTAAATAATGGGCAAAACATATGTTGGCACCCTATTGGGCATGAACTTTCTTCAAAAGGGTACTAATATTAGGATACCACCAGGTAAAAAACAAGTCCAATGCATCACAGCAGCATATTAAGCTGCTGTGATGTCCAGCATGAAAGCAAAAAAAAAGACATTGTTTTCTTTATGTTTGGTAAATGCATTTTTTCCTGTTTAGTGTGAGTAAAAATGTAAACAAAAGAAGAAAGCAGCGCACGTGTGTGTGTGTGTGTGTGTGTGTGTGTGTGTGTGTGTGTGTGTGTGTGTGTGTGTGTGTGTGTGTGTGTGTGTGTGTGTGTATGTGTGTGTGTGTGTGTGTGTGTGTGTGTGTGTGTGTGTGTGTTTGTGTGTATGTGCCTGCATATATGTGAGTGTCTATGTTTATGTATGTGGATATAAGTGATACAGAGTGAGAAAGAGAAAGGGTTTGTAAGGGAGTGAGCAACTGAGAGCAAGGGAGACAGTGACTTGAGTGCATACCTCTCAACTTCTTTGCTCCAGAGTTCTAGGTAAAGTAATGATATGCTACAAAAAGACCTAAATCGGATCAGTCTTTAACATCTTGCATTTTTCTGACAAATAAGTATGAAACCATAATGTCTGACTTCATTAACTGACTGTAATATTCAGTGATTTACCAGAAAATCAAACATTATCGACTGTAAGAACAAAATTAGGGACAGTTGGGAGACATGAAGTGTACTGTATCAAGAAAGTAGCATTCATATGATCACAGTGAGACATCTAAGTGTAACTAGTCAAGAATGTAGATATAACAGTTTTGAAAGTTAAATACTTCCTCATACAGTAATTATATATGTTTGAGTAAGTTTTAATCATTAGCTAGAGGAAGTATTTTATCTCAAAAGTATAAAAAATATATATACAAATAAAATAAAAATACAAGCAGTGCAACAGAGAGCACATTATCTAAACCCAATAACGTCCTCAATGGTGGGTGTTATATGAGAAATAACAGATCTTTCAGTGGTAATGAGGCCTGACACCTCAGGCAGTGGGCCTTATAACATCCTGAACTGTTATTTCCCTGAAAATGCACACCTTGGAACAGAAGCCCCTGCCCACCTCAGTAATGCTTAGTAATTGTAACCCTGCCCCTGCTACTAACCCTAACCTATTACCAGTGTTCAGACAAACATGAGCTGAATGTGGTTGGCTTCTGGGTAGTACCTTGGCAAAGGAAATTTCTTTCCTTTTTTCAATGTGCTATATGTTGATGTGTTGTAAGAGCAATTATAATGATTGGCTGATATGTTTTAAAAACAAAACAGAACTATTTCTTTGCAAGGGGGCATTGCACCCACTATGTCCCCGCTACTATTTCCATACCAACTCCAAGATCACATAACAGCAGGGAAAGGGCAGCGACCTCTCACTAAGTAATGCAAGCACTCTGCAATCACATGACTCTTTTATCACTTGTGCCAGCATTACATCAGTTCAATATTCTGAACATTTGACTAAAGGGAGAGTTTCCATATATATATATATATATATATATATATATATGTATATATATATATATATATATATATATATATATATATATATATGTGTGTGTGTGTATCTATATATATATATATATATATATATATATATATATATATATATATATATATATATATATATGGATCTACTTCAGTAGATCAAACATTTGGAGTATCAGAACTTATTTTAAAGCGACAAAAATAGCAAAATTACGTAAGCACGAAAATGTACTATGTTGAAAGTACTAATGCTGAAAAACCAACTGCCCATGTCAGACCCTGTACATATCATGTCAATAGAGGTCATGGTGTACTGGTAGAAACAGCTGCTCCATTTAAATAATGGATTTAAAATGAAAATGTACCTTTTTAGACGTTTTCAAATGCAGATCACAGTATAGTGACGATCGGTAAGTTTAGCCTTTTCTCCACCTTAGTGCAACCTTGGCAGTTAGTATATATAATTAGCAGTGGGTGTGGGGGGCATAGCCCCCCCACATTGGGGGTACAGGGAGGCTTGTCCTCCTGCAAAACATTGAATTTTTTTTTTATGTTAAGTAAATTGCTTAAATGAAGCTGTTGTTTGTACCAGTACACCGCAATCTCCATTTCCATGGTGTGAGAAGTGTCTGACATGCATAGTTAGTTTTTCAGTATTATCACTTTCGACATAGTACATTTTTGTTAATTTCTCTGTTTTCGTCTCGTTAAAATAAATTTCGATATTCCAGACTTTCAGTCTACTAAAGTATATATATCTATATATGGATCTACTTCAATTGCCCTAACTTCCGATTGCCCGACACCCATTTGCCAGACCCCATTTGACCGAAATTTCATTTGACCGAAAATTCATTTGACCGAAAATTCATTTGACCAACAAGTATTATTGGCAAGTAAATGGGACATGCCCCTTTCCCCACTGTAGTGCAAGCCTGGAGTTAGAATATATAGTTAGGGGGTGTGGGGGGCACAGCCCCCCACAATGGGGTTGTGGGGGGTGAAGCCCCTCCCACTTACTTTTGCTTTACTAAGCAATATTAAAGCAAAACTAAACAATATAATATGAAATTAAGTGGGGAGCTTTACCCCTCATACCCCCCATTGTGGGGGGCTGTGCCCCCCACACACCCCCAAACTTTATATTATTCTAACTCCAGGATCGCACTACAGTGGGGAAGAGGGCATAGCCCATTTAATTGCCAATAATACTTGTCGGTCAATGAAGTGTCGCTCAAATGAAATTTCGGTCAAATGAAATTTCGGTCATTTGGTGTCGGGCAAATGGGTGTCGGGCAATCGGAAGTTAGGACAAATGAAGTAGACCCATATATATATATATATATATATATATATATATATATATATATATGAGTATATATATATATATATATATATATATATATATATATATATAATATAGATGAGTACATATATACATATATATATATATATATATATATATATATATATATATATATATATATATATATATATATAGATAGATATATATATAGATATATAGATATATAGATATATCGCTATCACCTAGTTGTCAAGTTATCTCAGCAACCGTCTAGAGTCCCTCATACACACACATCACATATATACAAACACCACCCGAGAAAAGCAAAAGTGCATAACCATGAATCTGGATATGTCGAATTCACGGTTATGGTTTAATGGTATGTGACATGAAATGTATTGTGTGGATGGTGTCTGGTTTAGTGTGTGGATTTAGGTGGAATTTAAGGTAAGTGACTATTTTGTAAGGGTTTTGGGTAGGTGTTTGAGTATATTTGAGTGTGTTTGAAAGTTGTGTGTGTGGGTTAGGGTAGGCAGGTAAAAGTATGAGTGTTTAACTGTTGAATGTGGTGGTGTTTGTATATATGTGATGTGTGTGTATGAGGGACTGTAGAATGTCTGGTTGTAAGTTTGCTGTCTTTTTCTGTTTGGTGGGATCTCGGAGTTAGAATATATAAGTAGTGGGGGGTGTGGAGGGTGCAGTTTAGTGTAGGTTTGTTAATTTGTGTTTTTATGTTTGTGTGTGTGTGTGTTTTTTTTTTTTTTTGTAGTGTGGATAGTGTGGTGTATGTGTAGTGTGGTGTATGGTGTGTTTAACTTCGCGATTTTTACTTTCTTGGTTATGGGGTTTTGGTATTCTGCAGATTCGACTTTATAGTCTCGATGCACTGAAATTTGATGTTTCAGTATTTCGAGATTATAAAGTGAATGAATCCGTATATATATATATATATATATATATATATATATATATACATATATATATATATATATATATATATATACATATATATATATATATATATATATATATATATATATATATATATATATATATACATATATATATGGGTCTCTTTCTCTCAACCTCACAAGCTCAAAGACAGAGGCAACAGCAAAACTGTTTTCCTAGGGGCATTTAGTCCTCTCACTTAACCATTTACTACTACTGTCTATATCTACCTTTTCTAGGCTCACTTCTCACTGTCCTTTACCCACTTCTGACTTTTCCAACTTACCTTCTGGAGTCAGTCCTGCTGATTGTTTCTTCTATAACTGCTTCAGTATCTGTCTTCTGCTCTAGTCCTTAGCTCCTTCTCACCTCTCTACAGCCTGTCACTCTCCCTGTCCTCTGTTTTCCTATCTATCTCAGTCCTTACCATTCCTACCTCTCTTACATACTATACCATTTCCAAGTACTGCAAGATGTCCAATTGTCTTCTCTGAAGTTTTCCGTCTCTTGCCCCTCCTACCTCTACCTCCTCTTCCCCTTACTCCCCTCCCCTCTCCACCTTTATCCTCTGAACTTCCATAAATACTCTGGGCTTAGTGGGACACCATCTTTAGGAATTATGATAAGCCCTGGCTGCTGTCTGCTCGTCTCCCAGCATCTAACCCCTGTGTTACCCTGCCCTTCTTGTGCTTCCAGCACTAGTTTGTAGAAATCTAAAGGACAATCTCCAAATATCAGTGGTTCACCTCACAGCATAACTTCCCTAGAATCCCTCTTTCAAGGGCACCAGAAAATTACCCTGCTCTTCTTGTGCTTCCAGCACTAGTCTGTAGCAATCTAAAGGACCCTCTCCATATATCAGCAGTTCATCTCACAGCATAACTTCCCTACAATTCCTCTCTCAAGGACACCAAATAATTACCCTGCTCTTCTTGTGCTTCCAGCACTAGTCTGTAGCAATCTAAAGGACCCTCTCCATATATCAGCAGTTCACCTCACAGCATAACTTTCCTACAATCCCTCTCTCAAGGACACTAAATAATTACCCTGCTCTTGTTGTGCTTCCAGCACTAGTCTGTTGGAATCTAAAGGACCCTCTCCAAATACCAGTGGTTCACCTCACAGCATAACTTCCCTACAATCCCTCTCTCAAGTATACCAGAAAAGTATGTCTGTTGAATAATTCCTGCCAGAAAGACTTTCTACTATTGTACCACTGCTACAGGTGTTAAAGCACGTTCTGAACTAGGACAGTCAACAGCCTCTACCCCCTCTCTTCTGTACCTTAACACCCACTCTCCCCCATTCTCTATAGAAACCTCTTTTGTCTAGCACCCACTTTTCCCTTGTTGTACTCCAACTAACTCCCTCTCATATCAGCCTGCAATATTAGGCCTATCCACTAGGTGGCAATCTTATCCCAACCACATCTCCTTCTTATCCTCTCTTATGCCTAGCTACTTACCTTAATTCTTCTGTAGTCCCTGACTTGCTATTTAGTCCTCTCACTTAATCCTTTACTACTACCGTCTACAACTACCTTTTCTAGGCTCACTTCTCACTGTCCTTTACCCACTTCTGACTTTTCCAACTTACCTTCTGGAGTCAGTCCTGCTGATTGCTTCTTCTATAACTGCTTCAGTATCTGTCTCTACCCGCTCCGTTCACCCTGTGGGCTCACACTGCTCCCCTCCCTACCCCCAATTCCCACCCACCCCCAGGGGTCCTACTCTTATACTTACTAGCCACACCTCTTCCTCTTCCCATTACTCTCTAGAAACTTTACCATTGGCCATCATCTCTCATATCTTCCTTGTCTTACCACTCCCCTTCAGTCTTACCACACCCTCCTCTGTCCCCATCCTCACCCTGTATACTTCCATGCCTACAAACAGACATTCAATAGCTAATCCTACCCAATGTATAAACTGCCTACCCCATTATATGTCCTACTTGTATTCACACTTTTATCACTACCACCTTTAACCTTTGCCTACTTACTCATTTCCTATGAACACCCGCTATATCCACATCTTCACTACCCTAATAAGCAAACCAACTCTCCATCCCTACCAGTCCTTTATAACCATGCTAACATAACATCTTCACCCAGCTACCTACTTGCAAAGTATCATAGAATACTACACATTAAATATAACACTCTGTATCTCAGGGAATCTCTTCTTCTATACAGCAGATTCCCTAACCCAAGCTATGTAGGACTACTCCTCTCATTAAAGGATGATGACATTCACCCTAACCCAGGACCAACAACAACTCCTATCACTCTCCATAACCACAATCAATCAACTATTTATTCCTTTACTAAACCATCTAACTTGCTCCTTGTAGATCAACTTAATATATGTAGCATTAACAACAAAGTAACTCAACTCCAAGCTCTCTTAGAAGTCTACTCCTTTGACATTCTCTGCTTAACAGAATCATGGCTAAAACATGTAACCAAAGACAAGGAAATCATCAGACCTGGATATAATATCCTGAGACTTGACTGAGTAGCCAAGAAGGGTGGGGGGTTGCTATTCTATTTAAATCTGGCTTACAGTTAACCACATACGACTGTAAACTACCTCTAAATTCCAATGCATAAATGCTCATCTCCAAACTTCAGCTTAACAATGTCAAATCCATCTATATTATCTGTATGTATCTACCTCCTGGTAATAACATTGCCACCCTGGAAAATATCCTTTGCTGGCTATCCCAACACCTGCCCCAAAAAACCATAATCCTAGGTGATATAAACACTGATTTGGAACTGCTATAGTAGCAGTCTCCCTACGACCCACATTAACATATATGTTTTTTTCTCAAACCATTACCTTCCCCACCATGATAAATAAAGCTAACAAGAAAGCAAACATATTAGACTGGATTTTCATAAACAATCATCCTCACATTTATTATTCTGGAACCCTCCCTGATGATATAAGTGACCACTCACTTACCTACATCATCAGGCATAAAGCCAGTGCTCCCATTCCAATCACTATCAGAAATATCAGATCCAAAAAGAACTTTAACCTTGATCTCTTCCAAAGGGAACTAAGAGTGTGCAATTGGTCTCCCTTAAGACACCTCCCTTTAGAAGAAGCCGTTAAATACTTTAATTCTAACTTCCTTGCCATTCTTAACCACCATGCTCCAACTCGATTGATTAGAATTAAAACCAGTTCTGCCCCATGGCTTTCAAAAGAAACCAAACACAAACTCCATCTCAGAAATAAATATTGGGCCAAATGGAGAATGACTAAAAACCCTGTATACCAACAAACCTTTAGACAGTTAAGAAATGACACTTTCTGATAAAAGAAACTACTACCTACAATTTCAACAAGCTAACCATAACAACCCACAAAAATTCTGGGCAAGCATTAACCGATTACTCCATCCAGGTCAATCCACTACACCAAACCCTCAAAATACAGACCAGGAAAATCCCATGCATACTGCCAATACCTTCAATACCTTTTTACTGATGCTATCCAAACACTAGCTAGTCAGCTATCACCTAATAGCTTCACTTTGCCTTCCTGTAACTCAACTATACCCCCTCCTTTTCTTTTCCAACCTGTCCCAACAACATATATTCTAACCCTTATCCAAAAACTGAAACCAGGCTCTCCCTCAGCAGACCAACTACCTGCTGAATATCTACAGATATCAGCCAAGGCTACTGCCTACCACATTTTCATTCTGATCAATAGAACTATTAGTGAAGGTCACATCCCTAACTTATGGAAAGTCTCCCATATTATCCCCCTCCATAAAGGTGGACACTCCACTGAACTCTCAGACTACCACCCCATTGCCCTTCTTTCTCCTTTGGCAAATATCATGGAGAAATGCATCCACAGGCAATTACTCGACCACCTAATCCAAAATAACTTACTTTCCAGCTGTCAACATGTTTTCAAACCTTCACACAGCACTACCACTGCCCTCCTTTCCTTTACTGTTTGCATTAACAAAAACTGAAACCTTAATAAGCTTTCCTCTGCACTATTTATTGACCTGTCTAAAGCATCTGACATGGTAAATCACCAGAATCTCATAAACATCCTCAAATCCCTGTCATTAGATGCACTCTCCATAAAATGGTTCCAGTCCTACTTAGATAAAGGACAGCAGGCTGTATTATGGCACAACACTCTATCTACGCACCTGCCCATTACCCTTGGTGTCCCTCAAGGGTCCATATTAGGACCTCTCCTTTTCTCCATATTTATTAATGACCTTCATCTAGCCATCCCCCAAGCCACATGCATACAATATGCTGATGACGCCTCACTGATATGCTCAGCCACATCCACATCTGAACTTCACTCTCTTACCCAGAAGGTATTTAACTGAGTTGAACA